>NC_034192.2:36546311-36626585 GCF_002021735.2 Oncorhynchus kisutch
GGGTTGAATACTTATGATACACACTCTATTACCATTTGAATTGTTTTCAAGCATGACGTTTCCCTTTTCTGTTGCGGATCGGTATGATTTATAGGTTTTATTGACATGACAAAAAATAGATTTTGTTAGTGAACGACTCTCCCAACTCCCTCCCAGCCTCACTCACTCATTTACTCATCCCAGTCCTCTCCTCTTCTGAGACACCTCATTCTCTCCCCGCATGTCTCCTCTCGCTCCGTGGTTCGTCTCTTGACATTAAGTCATGGAGTTATATTAATAATGGTTACCCAGCTGTCTCCCGATACACTGAGAATGAGAGGTTTAAAAAGAGGAGAGATCAATAGTGTCACCTTTCCACTGCACATCAGGGGAGAATAACAATGCAGCGGGCTTCCCAGCAGACACCTGGGGGTAGAGCAGGAACAGAAGAGGAGCAGTAGCTTAGCATTTAGCTGATGTGATGCACACATGGTGGTCCCACGCCTTTAGATGAGCAGTGTGAGCAGTACTCTAAGTCAGGGGGTAGCTGGGGGTAAGGCCTCCTATAGGACCCCTAGCAAGGCCCAGGGGGGGGGGGGGATATGTTACATGTGTTACGAGTACGTGTGTATTGTACTCTGACTAGATCGTCTGACTTGTCCGCTATGATTAGACCTCTATTAGCAGCTTAGTTTAAAGGCCCAGACTTCAGCTCGACTGGTTAATCATGTCTCTAGTCTGTGAGCTGCCGGTTGGACTCCTAGCGGGGTAGAACTAACTGTACGGTGGGCTGTGTGTGAGTGGGTTGCCCCTGGATACTGCCACTGCTGTATTAAAATGTGTGAATATGTGGCACAATACTAAAAAACACACACACATACCGCCTGTTCTCCACAGTCCTATGCTGCTGGATGGGTCCTGCCTGCAGAGCTGTCTCAGTGGCTCTGGATGGCCTGTGAAGCGGAGCGAAAAACCAGGCTGAATTTAATGACATGTATGACAATTATTGTGCGGCCCGTGGAGGCAGACACAAATTTAATAAGTTCTGCATGTGTCTGCCTTCCAGCCTCATCAGTGGGAGAGTCTCGGCGGGCCTCCGACAGACTCCACACTCCATCCTACCATTACGATAAACTGTGACTTAATTAATTTAATAGGGTCAGGAGTTATTACCACCACCGTAGCAGCCCTTTTATTACCAGGAACAGCCCCTGCCTTTATGAATCACCAACTTTTTAAAATTCAAAGGTATTTTTTAAAGATTTTCTATTTTCTTTCACCCGTTGGTTCTCTCCCAGGTATGTGTGACGCATGCAGGCTGTGAGGAAACATTCTGTATTTAGATAGAGGACTTTAACACCATGATTCTGATTGAAATTGAAGATTTAATATGTTCCACGTACAGGAAAATCACGTGAGGTTATGCACCCGCATCTGCTTGAAAAGCATTGGAAAGTTTACCTTCACATTTCACCAGATTACTGTGGGAGCAAGTGTTAGTTAATGTGTTCCGTTTACCATTAGAGATCGGAACAATTGTACCTGTAAGTTAGAGTGTGGCATGCACGGGATGAGTGTTCAATCTCTACATTTTCCTTCTCCTCTGACTTCACATTCACAGTCTTCTCCATGTTGCAGGCCAGATATCAAACACAACAGGACGTCAATATTGACACGGGAATGCACAGAGATCCTTACAAAACAGCTGTCAGAGGGCCTGCTAGGGAGCGGAAGGAAGAAACAAATGTTCAAATGAAAGCCGATAGCGCTATTCCTCCTGAATCTTCTCTGGCTACGGCCTGCCATCACAAACAGGAAGTGTTCTGTCAATACGATGAGAGGACAATCAAATTCTCTCCTCCCGTCCGCTCACAGATAAACATTCCAAAATGGGTTCAGCCAATGGACTTACACTGAGTGTACCAAACACTAAGGACAACTGCTCTTTCCATGACATAGACTGATCAGGTGAATACAGGTGAAAGCTATGATCCCTCATTGATGTCACTTGTTAAATCCACTTCAATCAGTGTAGATGAAGGGGAGGAGACGGGTTAAAGAAGGAGTGTTAAGCCTTGAGACAATTGAGACACTCATTAATAGGAAGGTGTCCTTAATGTTTCGTACACTCAGT
Organism: Oncorhynchus kisutch; assembly: GCF_002021735.2. Classification (NCBI taxonomy): domain Eukaryota; kingdom Metazoa; phylum Chordata; class Actinopteri; order Salmoniformes; family Salmonidae; genus Oncorhynchus; species Oncorhynchus kisutch. The sequence goes on from NC_034192.2 coordinate 36,548,425, forward strand.
GTATATGCAGACGCATGAGGACATGTGAGGTTGGTTGAAACAGGAATGAATGACGACCGAGGGCTAGACTATTATAGGCTGTTGGTTATTTACATCAGATACACTTTGTTTACCTCAATGTGTTTGGGAGAGAGAAAGAGAGTGCTCAGGAAAAATGTACCATAACCCTATCCCCAGGAGATGAATGTCAGGTACATCACCAACAAATGTAGACAAACTATGCTGAAGTAACTCTAACTGGTTAACGTCTCCTAATCAGATGCCTGATACCGTAGAGATGTTACCATGACAACTTGAGCAGGACAGCATCTACTGCGCATTCAGAAAGTATTGAGACCCTTTAACATTTCCACATTTTGGTAAGTTACAGCCTTATTCTAACAGTGATTAAATAGTCCCCCCCCCCCATCAATTTACACACAACACCACGTAATGATGAAGCAAAAGCAAATAGTTGTTTTGCAAATGTATATAAAAAATACGTAAATGTTACGTTTACATAAGTATTCAGACCCTTTCCTCAGTACTTTGTTGAAGAACCTTTGGCGGTGATTACATCCTTGAGTCTTCTTAGGTATGACGCTAGAAGCTTGGCACGCCTGTATTTGGGGAGTTTTTCCTATTATTATCTGCAGATCCGCTCAAGCTCTGTCAGGTTGGATGGGGAGCGTCGCTGCACAGCTATTTTTAGGTCTCTCCAGGGATGTTCAATCGGATTCAAGTTCGTGCTCTGGCTGGGCCACTCAAGAACATTCAGAGACTTGTCCTAAAGATACCTCTGCATTGTCTTGGCTGTGTGCTTAGGGTCATTGGAAGGTGAAACTTGGCGTCAGTCTGAGGTCCTGAGCGCTCTGGAGCAGGTTTTCATCAAGGATCACTCTGTACTTTGCTCCATTCATCTTTCACTCAATCCTGACTAGTCTCCCAGTTCCTGCCGGTGAAAAACATCCCCTCAGCATGACGCTGTCACCACCATGCTTCACCGTAGGGATGGTGGCAGGTTTCCTCTATTTGGCTGGGCATTCCAGCCAAATAGTTAAATCTTGGTTTCATCAGAACAGAAAATCTTGTTTTTCATGGTCTGAGTGTCCTTTGGTGCATTGGCAAAGTCCAAGCGGGCTGTCATGTGCCTTTTACTGAGGAGTGGCTTCTGTCTGACCACTCTATTATAAAGGCCTGATTGTTGGAGTGCTGCAGTGATGGCTTTCCATATGGAAGGTTCTTCCATCCCACAGAGGAACTCTGGAGCTCTGTCAGAGTGACCATCGGATTCTTGGTCACCTCCATGACCAAGGACCTTTTCCCCCGATTGCTCAGTGTGGCCAGGTGACCAACTCCAGGAAGAGTCTTGCTGGTTCCAAACGTTTTCCATTTAAGAATGATGGAGGTAACAGTGTTCTTGGGGACCTTCAAAACTGCAGAACTTTTTCTAGTACCCTTCCCCCAGATCTGTGCCTCGACAAAATCCTGTCGCGGATCTCTACAGACAATTTCTTCAAAATCATGGCTTGGTTTTTGCTATGACATGCACTGTCAACTGTGGGATCTTATATAGACAGGTGTGTGCCTTTCCAAATAATTTCCAATCCATTGAATTTACCACAGGTGGACTCCAATCAGGTTGTAGAAATATCTCAAGGATGATCAATGGAAACAGGATGCACCTGAGCTCAATTTCAAAGGGTCTGAATACTTATGTAAATAAGGTAGCACAACTAGTTGTGGAAAAGGTCTATGCACTTTATAGGCTGCTATTGCACGGTGAATTGGCAAGCTGTGACCTCATCCTATACAGATGTAGGATCTTAATTTGCAAACTTTTTCTGTTGCTGAGAATTTCCTGCACAGCAGAAAATGGAAACTTGTTATGTAGTCAGGGTTTAAAGAAGCTTGTAATTTCCAAGTTAAAATTTGCTGTAACAAAAAATGTATCAATCCCTCCAAAAACATGTCCATTAATTATTATAATCCATATAATAATTCACATTTCCTGTTGCTGCAGGATTATTTTCCTGCTGAAGCAAACTGGCTCAAATTAAGATCCTACATCTGTATTACAAAGAAGGAGAACAATGTGAGGCTTGAGTGGTAAGAAGCTGTGTGTGAATGTAGATGGCAAGCAGGGTAGAGGACAGCCTCTTCCACTCTGAGGGTCACCAATCATTTTTGTGTCTGAAGTGGAGCAGGGCGAATGCTATTCATGGCATTCATGCATGAATTATTAGCAGCTCAACGCCGGTTTGACTGAAGGATATGACAAAAGGGCAAGGCAGGGGAGTTCTTCTCTCTATTCTCTCTCTTTCTCTTATTTCTACATTTCCCCCTTGCACTAACCTGAAATTACAGGTTAGGGACAATGTACAAAATGGAACTATTGAAAATGTACTCCAATACATGTAAGTCATATTTTGATTTGATTAGTAGGCCTTGCCTACTTACAGTATCTGCTTATAGGCAAGACTTGTAAGAAAGGCTACACTAAACTCACTAATACACAGCGATACTGGAATGTGTTTTCTAAAGCTATGGGAAAGCTAACCCTACCATCCAACCACAATTCCTGTCTATTTGGATGTGGTCTTGTTTGCCACAGGATCTCCCTCCCTAATGTGACCACAACCTCCACCACTGGAGCCTTCATAACCACAGCAGATTTGAATGGCATTTGTCTACGACCTTCGGGCAGGTCGGTGTGCTGTGCTGTGAATGAGAAATGGAATAAAGTAATTATAAGAACACATGGCAGTCTGCCCCTACATGACCTCAATGCTTCAGTGAGAGAGGAGGGTTAAGAGTGTAACGTTCATCTGTGGGAGAAAGAGAGGAGGACCAAGTGGCAGCGTGGTAAGTATTTATTATGCCTTTTAATGAAAACGAATACCCGAACAAAACAACAACGAGCAAAACAAAACAACAACGAGAATGAAACGAAACAGTCCTGTCTGGTAACATACACAAAGACAGGAAATAATCACCCACGAAACACAACAGAAAACAGGCTACCTAAATATGGTTCTCAATCAGGGACAACGATTAACAGCTGCCTCTGAATGAGAACCATACCAGGCCAAACACAGAAATAGCAAATCATAGAAAAACTAACATAGACAACCCACCCAACTCACGCCCAGACCATACTAAAACAAAGACATAACAAAAGAACTAAGGCCATCTTTATTTTTGGGGTGGGGAGTCGGGGTAATGTAAGAGGTTTACTTATAGCTTTGCTCCTTTCCAACCGTGCTAAAAGAGACAGAGTAAAAATGCTAAGACATTTTTCGCTGTGAAGTATGAGGTGGTAATAATACCGCTAACACTTCAGTAGAGGCCTGTCACCGCTGCATTCTACCGTAAGGGTATTGACCAAATGTTAGTGCTGTGAAAATATGGGGAGCTCAAAGAGAGAGTGTGCAGGAGTTTATTTTTGTGTCAGTAGTATCTAGCTTAGCCTGTCATATTTATTGGAGGGTGGTAGAAAATGTCTTATTTTTCTCATTATCTAGACTGACTTTCCTGCCTTCTCTTCAGACTTAAGCACAGAGACGTCCATAATATACAATCTAACTCTCTGACATAGACATCTCCTTCCCCTATCACACACACACACACACACACACACACACACACACACACACACACACACACACACACACACACACACACACACACACACACACACACACACACACACACACACACACACACACACACACACACACACACACACAATATAAACCATAATGAGGGCTGGCAGCTCTGCGTTGGGCATATGTGAGACTGAATTTACAGCTTCATATTCAATTAGCGTTACTGTAGGGCTCACCAGGAGAGCCCGGGGCTGCGAAGAGAGTGAATGAAATAATAAACAACACCACAACATCAACATCTCTAATTGCATCAAATATACACTGACCAGGGCCCAGCTTCAAAGTACAGACAGAGCCACAGAATCACGTCCAAAGGGTAGAAACCATTTATTATTGCTTATCAAAACAAGGTTTAAGGAATGGATCGATTGGCTCAGGGATATGTTACTTGAATCAGATCATAATTCATCATCTTCACGTTCCGCTCAGCAAAGCTGTGTACTTCCCAGTCCAGGACATATTACATCTCAGAGTGTATGAGCTAGTGTTGATTAAAGTGTTCATCCACCCCACATTTCTCTCAGCCTCCACACTAATCAACTATGAGTGATTAAACTTTCCTAAATTTCACTCTGAAACCGTTTCTGTGATCTCTTCGAAAGTGAACATTTAGCTGGACATGCTCCCTCAGTGTTTTTAGCTGGACATGCTCCCTCAGTGTTTTTAGCTGGACATGCTCCCTCAGTGTTTTTAGCTGGACATGCTCCTCAGTGTTTTTAGCTGGACATGCTCCCTCAGTGTTTTTAGCTGGACATGCTCCTCAGTGTTTTTAGCTGGACATGCTCCTCAGTGTTTTTAGCTGGACATGCTCCTCAGTGTTTTTAGCTGGACATGCTCCTCAGTGTTTTTAGCTGGACATGCTCCCTCAGTGTTTTTAGCTGGACATGCTCCCTCTGTGTTTTTAGCTGGACATGCTCCTCAGTGTTTTTAGCTGGACATGCTCCTCAGTGTTTTTAGCTGGACATGCTCCCTCAGTGTTTTTAGCTGGACATGCTCCCTCAGTGTTTTTAGCTGGACATGCTCCTCAGTGTTTTTAGCTGGACATGCTCCTCAGTGTTTTTAGCTGGACATGCTCCTCAGTGTTTTTAGCTGGACATGCTCCTCAGTGTTTTTAGCTGGACATGCTCCCTCAGTGTTTTTAGCTGGACATGCTCCTCAGTGTTTTTAGCTGGACATGCTCCTCAGTGTTTTTAGCTGGACATGTTCCTCAGTGTTTTTAGCTGGACATGCTCCTCAGTGTTTTTAGCTGGACATGCTCCTCAGTGTTTTTAGCTGGACATGCTCCCTCAGTGTTTTTAGCTGGACATGCTCCTCAGTGTTTTTAGCTGGACATGCTCCTCAGTGTTTTTAGCTGGACATGCTCCTCAGTGTTTTTAGCTGGACATGCTCCTCAGTGTTTTTAGCTGGACATGCTCCTCAGTGTTTTTAGCTGGACATGCTCCTCAGTGTTTTTAGCTGGACATGCTCCTCAGTGTTTTTAGCTGGACATGCTCCCTCAGTGTTTTTAGCTGGACATGCTCCTCAGTGTTTTTAGCTGGACATGCTCCTCAGTGTTTTTAGCTGGACATGCTCCCTCAGTGTTTTTAGCTGGACATGCTCCTCAGTGTTTTTAGCTGGACATGCTCCTCAGTGTTTTTAGCTGGACATGCTCCTCAGTGTTTTTAGCTGGACATGCTCCTCAGTGTTTTTAGCTGGACATACTCCTCAGTGTTTTTAGCTGGACATGCTCCTCAGTGTTTTTAGCACTTCAAGGGCAGCGGTGAAAGGTGTGCTTGTGTTTAGGAAGCATTTTATTTTTTCTTCCCATAGTAGCTCGTCTGGAGAAAACCCTCTGTCACTGTTCCCATTACCCAACTGACAAGATTCATAAGAGTTTAGCCCCCCCTGTTTTTCCCAATCCCTGTCCCATGTCCCCCCCCCCAGTCCCTCGCCATCCCAATGATTGTTTGTGAATTGGTTCTTAGTTGGATGTGTATTAAGGGGGATGTGTGACCTTGGCCCTGCTCTGCAACACCCTCTCTGTTAACTGTAGCAGCACCTGACTACTGGGCCGAGGCCTGCTCTGTGGACATGGGACAGGGATTGGGAAAAACAGGGGGGCTAAACTCTTATGAATCTTGTCAGTTTGTGTTTAGGAACAGGGTCATAGGGCTGGGAGTGGGGAAAGTCATACTCAGTCAGAGGGACCATATACTCAAACTCCCCGGACCTCAAGGTCCAACCGCAGCACTGCTGGTTTTCATTCTGTCTTGCCCTCTAATTAGGGACTGATTCACTTAGATGAATTGAATCATAGGTTTTCCAATAAGTTATAGTAATGAATCAGCGAACTACCATGGAGAAAAGACAAACAGTAGCACTGCTGTGCAGACCTTGGGACTTGGACTTGAGTGCGCATGGCAAGGAGAACCCCAATCTGGTGTCAAAGGCTAGAAGGAACTGCTGCAATCGGCATAAGGAGGAAACTTGAGGTTTGCTTCTCCGAATGGGACTTGGATGAACACTTCGAGACAGATAAATTCTCCTTGTCTTTAATGTATCTGAGACAACCAATTATTATTATATGATGCTAAAAGAACAGAAAATCTACTGTGTGTGTGTGTGTGTGTATGTGTGTGTGTGTGTGTGTGTGCGTGCGTGTGCATGCATGCGCGTGCATGTGTTTGTGTGTTCAGGGGGGGGGGGGGGGGGAATTTCCCCCTTGATGGAGGAATACTTATCTCTCTCTCGCTGCTTTTAGATTCCAATCCAGAGAGCCCGTGCTCACTAAATCCATCACTTTCCACTTGGCAGAAAATAAGGAGAGAGAGAGAAGGAGAGAGAGAGAGAGAGAGAGAGAGAGAGAGAGAGAGGAGAAAAGCTTCATACTTAGCTTAAACCTTGAAGGACATGCATAGAATCAACCCCACTTAAATCAATCTGCTGGTGCGAAATATAATTTCCTGCTTCAGAAAGTTTGGGAAATATGTGCGTGGAATATGAAACCTTGGCCAGAATCTGGGTGCCTGCTGTTCTGCACTCCTGACCGGTGTGGCAGCTGAGAAACAAAACTCTGAGATTGAAAGGGAGGAGGGGAGGGGGGGGGGGTGTAAAACAGCAGCATTTCACACTCAGTCCTGACAACATTTTGTGGAATGTATGATACATGCTGTACATAAATTAAATATGATTACTAACACAATATTCAGACCCTACAATATTCAAGCCCTGTTGGTTTCTTATTATATGCCAACATACGATTGTAGTACATATCAATGATTGATCTAAAGAATAAGTAAATGTCCACCCTCTCATGTATCTCTATTCTCTGTAGGGCTATTTCTATTTATGTAAATAAAATGAAAACACAGACCTGCAAGGACTTTGACTAAAGCTACAAAGCATATTGGCCCTAATGGATAACAACCATGCTCTCTTCACAAGAGTCTCCAACCAAAGACCACAGACCAGTTCATCTATCACAGACCCCAGGCATGGAAAAGCCAATGCGCCTCTTACCAAATGACCTATTATTCAGTTCAGAGAGGAAAATAGCCACAATCTGCCATTGTTAACATTACCCCTGCACACCCTAAAAGGGTCCCAATAAGGGTTATTTGGCTGTCCCCATAGGAGAACCATTTTTGGATCCAGTTATAACCATTTTTTGGTTCCAGGTGCCTGGTTCTTCAAAGGTTTATCCTATGAGGACAGCCAAAAAAACGTTTACGGTTCTGGATAGCACCTTTTTTTGTGTGTGTCCTTGCCAACAGAAAGAAAATGGAGAAAGATAAAGGGCATTCAGATGATAAGAGGTTGTGGTCTAGGGGGTAATTCTCTTTCCATTGTAATCTGTGCATTAAGCTGAGCCTGCCTGCCAAGGGATGCTCTACTGTTCAGAGAAAGAACGGGAGGAATAGAGGGAGGGAGGGGAGAGAGAAAGGAAAGGAGACAGAGGAGAGAAAGAAAGAAGGGGGTGGATGAGAGAGAGATTTCCAGGGTTTAAATTAAGGAAGTCGTTCAGGGAAAATTGCTTGTGTCCTCACTTTGATGCTCTGGGTTGTGTGTTGTGCTGATATCTCCAAAGGACCCCTTCATATGATCCGCTCTGAGAGAATTGTCTGTGTTAGCGTGTGTTTGTGTGTGTATGTGTGTGTGTGTGTGTGTGGTTTAGTTTTACTATCCTTGTGGGGACCAGAAGTTCTTACAATGATAGTAAAACAAGAAACATTTGGGGTTAGGTTTAAGGTTAGGGGTTAGGTTTAGGGTTAGAGTTAGGTTTAGGGGTTAGGTTTAGAATTAGGGTTAGGTTCAGGGGTTAGGTAAAGGGATAGGGTTAGGGTTAGGGTTAGAGTTAGGTTTACGGGGTGTCGTGTCTTTGGCTATGCCGGATTAAGTGATATGACATGCTATTCTATAAAATAATTTCTCCATAATTAATATTACCTGATTGAGCTAATTATGTAAATGTAATTAACTAGAGAGTCGGGGCACCACTAAATCATATTTATAGAGCTGTTATCTTCCGAATAAACTCTTAAAGACCTCTTAAAGTAATATTTTACATCAATAGCAGTCAATATTAATCGTCACCTTAATTCAGTCTCATCTGAAAGTTGTAAATTATTGGTTATCTGCACGAACCCTGGCTAACAACTTGAATCAGCAATACAAAATTGGGTTTAATTATTTATTTACTAAATACCTAACTAATCACACGGAATTACATCTACACATAATTAATCATAACTTGATTACAAATTACGTCCCTAGCGGGCGGAACAGATATGACAGCTGGTTACACAAAAGAAAAGGGGCTGGGTTTGAGTGAAAGAGCGGGAAGACTGAGGGACACAGGGAGAAGCTGTGCTATCGTAAATACAGTATCTTATTCATTCTAAATTACTGCCCATTTGGAAAAGGAAAATGCAATAAATATTTACTCTGAGCTGCGCTTCAGTAGGTTGGTGATAGATGGAAGGCCGTGTTGCCAAACCGAGTCCTTTGAAGAATGTCTCTGGTGGTCAATTGGATACGTTGTAGTAACGTTGTTGTGTGATAGACGGGATACTCTGTCTGTTCCTTTGCAGTTGCTGTTGCAACCTCAAAGGCTAGGAGGTATCACTTCTGTAGTGAATAAGAGTTCAAAGTTCATACCATTCGCAACCAAAGCTCACGCTGATGTTGGCTTCGTTCTGTAGTTATTATCTGAACCATTCTGACATTGGACCGTCGTCCTCACATCCTCGGAACAGGAGGTTATATTTTCGTTAAGGCTTTATATAGGAAGGGAGAGGAGGGCGTATTTGAAAGGTTTTATAGGCCATGTCCCTTCACAGGGGCGGGCCACTGATTGAGCAGCCATATCTTATGAAAACCCAAATCTCACATTTTAGAAGCTAAAATCACATTCATCCCATCACGAATAATTTCATATTCAAAAATTTAAATTGAACAACAATTCCATGTGAATCCGATAACACCGTAGAGTTTATGTCATCTTATCATTGATGAGAATGTCTCAGATGACAACCGAACTGACATCATTTTCATTAAGTACCACCGCATATGTTCAATTGGTCGGATTACCAGAATATTGTTTATTTCCCCCCACCTTCTGATGTTCCCAGAATCTCTATGTTAACCAAGGGTTTTCCAAATGTAACATCAGCAGGGTAGAGAGAGAGGAAAAAGCTATTTATGACTGTCATAAACCTATCGCCAGGCCATCGTCATGACAGGGGTTAGGTTTAGGGTTACTGGTTAGGTATAGGGTTAGGGTTAGGTTTAGGGGTTAGGTTTTTGTTTAGTTTTAGGGTTAGGGTTATGGTGTTAAGGGTTACGGAAAATAGTATTTTGAATGCGAATCAATTGGATAGTAAAACAAATGTGTGTGTGCGTGCATGTGTGTGTGTGTGCGCACGTGTGTGTGCATGCGAATATGTGTGTGTGTGCATAGCCTTGCAGCCCCAAAGGACAAACCACTAGGCCACCAGGCTAATGCCTTACAACAGGACAGATAGAAGGTTTCAGTTTAATGCTACTGCTCTAGAAAATACCTACAGTTGAAGTCGGATGTTCACATACACCTTAGCCAAATGCATTTAAATTTTGTTTTTCACAATTCCTGACATTTAATCCTAGTAAAAATTCCCTGTCTTAGGTCAGTTAGGATCACATCTTTATTTGAAGAATGTGAAATGTCGGAATAATAGTAGAGAGTATGATTTATTTCAGTTTTATTTCTTTCATCACATTCCCAGTGGGTCAGAAGTTGACATACACTCAATTAGTATTTGGTAGCATTGCCTTTAAAATGTTTAACTTGAGTCAAATGTTTCGGGTAGCCTTTCACAAGCTTCCCACAATAAGTTGGGGGAATTTCGGCCTATTCCTCCTGACAAGGCTGGTTTAACAGTCAGGTTTGTAAGCCTCCTTGCTCTCACACGCTTTTTCAGTCCCAAATGTTCTATAGGATGGAGGTCAGGGTTTGTGATGGCCACTCCAATGCATTGACTTTATTGTCCTTAAGCCATTTTGCCAGAACTTTGGAAGTATGCTTGGGGTCATTGTCCATTTGGAAGACCCATTTGCGACCAAGCTTAAACTTCCTGACTGATGTCTTGAGATGTTGCTTCAATATATCCACATAATTGTCCTACCTCATGATACCATCTATTTTGTGAAGTGCACAAGTCCCTCGTGCAGCAAAGCACCCCAACAACATGATGCTGCCACCCCTGTGCTTCACGGTTGGGATTGTGTTCTTCAGCTTGCAAGCCTCTCCCTTTATCCTCCAAACATAACGATGGTCATTATGACCAAGCAGTTCTATTTTTGTTTCATCAGATCAGAGGACATTTCTCCAAAAAGTACGATCTTTGTCCCCATGTGCAATTGCAAACTATAGTCTGGCTTTTTTATGGCGGTTTTGGAGCAGTGGCTTCTTCCTTGCTGAGCAGCCTTTCAGGTTATGTCGATATAGGACTTGTTTTACTGTGGATACAGATCGTTTTTTTTACCTGATTTCCTCCAGCATCTTCACAAGTTCCTTTGCTGTTGTTCTGGGATTGATTTGCACATTTCGCACCAAAGTGTGTTCATCTCTAGGAGACAGAACGCGTCTCCTTCCTGAGCGGTATGGCGACTACGTGGTCCCATGGTGTTTATACTTGCGTACTATTGTTTGTACAGATGAACGTGGTACCTCCATGCGTTTGGAAATTGCTTCCAAGGATGATCCAGACTTGTGGAGGTCTACAATATTTTTTCTGAGGTCTTGGCTGATTTCTTTGGATTTTCCCATGATGTCAAGCAAAGAGGCACTGAGTTTGAAGGTAGGCCTTGAAATTGATCCACAGGTACACCACCAATTGACTCAAATGTTGTCAATTAGCCTATCAGAAGCTTCTAAAGCCATGACATAATTTTCTGTCAATTTCCAAGCTGTTTAAAGGCACAGTCAACTTAGTGTATGTAAACTTCTGACCCACTGGAATTGTGATACAGTGAATTATAAGTGAATAATCTGTCTGTAAACAATTGTTGGAAATATTACTTGTGTCATGCAGAAAGTAGATCCTAACAGACTTGCCAATACTATTGGTTGTTTAACAATACATTTTTTGATTGGTTGAAAAACGAGTTTTAATGTCTCCAACCTAAGTGCATGTAAACTTCTGACTTCAACTGTATATCTGCTCCATCTGTCAACACCTCGATGCAGATTGGGGGTTCTGTTCTCTCTCTAATGTTTCTTCACATCCTGTTATTCATGTACCTTTGGTCCTGAGTGGAGCAGTCGGGCTGTTTCATCCAGCCATGACAGTGGTTGCAGAGATATGGGAAGGCTGAATGATGATGCTTGTGTGTAATTATGTAGTACGTTATGACACTCTCCCCTCCCTGTCAGATAAATGGAAGATCAGTGAGCATTCTTCTTCTTCCTATTGCTCTCTCGTTTCTGTATCTCTATCTCTTTTTCAAACAAACACACACGACACACTTACACAAACGCACACACTTAACAACAGGGTTTGTGTTAGCTGTGCCAACGTAGGTGGATATCGACGGGACTCTGATCTATGTTTGACCGGCTGAATACACAGAGAGAGGAGGTGTGCTCTTTAAAGCACTGAGTATTTATCTCACAAAGACTTCCACCCTAGCAATGAAGAAATAACTACAATGTCTCTCTCTCCCTCCTTTTTTCCCAAGCAAAGCGCACAGAGGATAGAAAGGGCCTGATGGGTTTCTTATCTTGATTTCATAGACCAAATAACCAACACAAAGGGTAGAGTCCTATTCATTCAATTTATTTATGATTTATTTGATATATTTGACCCATTTTGTGAGTGAGGAATAGGAGCAGTTTAAGCATGGATTGGCTGGGGGTTCCACGAGGCAGACGGAGAGAGAGAGAGAAAAGCAGAGGGTAATTTTCACCTTCCCCCTTCTCTGTCTCTGTCTCGCAGAAATTGTCCTCTGCCGCCCAGGGGCATGCCTCACATGATATTTGTGTTTGTTTTGTTCACATTTTCTGAGGAAGGTAACCTGTTGACAGATAATCTGTTTCTCTGAGGTGCCAGCCCTGGAGGCAGCCATTTTGAAAGGCCTTATCGTCATCCCCAGCACCTCTGGGTAGAAATTCCTTACCAGGTTAAAAAATAAAAGACACGGTGATGGAATTTGGCAATGCTGTCTACTGTGGCTGAAATTCTTTTTAGGGGGTGTTAGTGTTAGTCTCTGTCACTCTCTCTTTCTGTCTTGTATTGTACGAGAAATATTAACACAACTATTAAAGGTGCAATATGCAGAAATTGCTCTGTAATTTCCTGGTTGCTAAAATTCTAATAGTTCGCCTAATTTCAGTTTATGTGACAAAACAAGCAATGCATAGCGTAGGGATTGTACCATCATTGTACCATCTAAACTGCTGTGAAATACAAGATCCCCAGAATGTTCCACATGCACAAAAAGCTAATTTCTCTTCAATTATGTGCACAAATATGTTTACATCCCTGTAAGTGAGCATCTCTCCTTTGCCAGGTGTGGCATATCAAGAAGCTGATTAAACAGTATGATCATTACACAGGTGCACCTTGTGTTGGGGACAATAAAAGACCAGTCTAAAATGTGCAGTTTTGTAACACAACACAATGCCACAAATGTCTCAAGTTCTGAGAGAGTTTGCAATTGACATGCTGACTGCAGGAATGTCCACCAGAGCTGTTGCCAGAGAATTTAATGTTAATTTCTCTACCATAAGCCACCTCCAATGTCATTTTAGAGAATTTGGCAGTACGTCCAACCGGCCTCACAACCACAGACCACATGTAACCACGTCAGCCCAGGACCTCCACATCCGGCTTCTTCACCTACGATATCGTCGGAGACCAGCCACCCGGACAGCTTATGAAACTGAGAAGTATTTCTATCTGTAATAAAGCCTTTTGTGGGGAAAAGCTCATTTATGATTGGCTGCCACCCATGGCATCGCCCATGCCCAGTCATGTGAAATCCACAGATTAGGTCCTAATATATATTTTTTTCAATTGACACATTCCCTTATATGAACTGTAACTCAGTCAAATCATTAATGGTTGCAAGTTGTGTTTTTATTCAACAAAATTATTATATTTTCAGCTGTTTGAAGCTGGTGCACAAAACCCGAAAATAAAATAAGCAAAAGCTAAACTTAAAACAGGGGAGAATAGAAACACATAGGACACATAGAACAGATGTACCTCTTCTTAGAAATGTTTTCAATGAGAATGACAGACATATAACTCACTTTTCTAGTAACATATTGCAGACTGTGAAAGGTCAGCGACTCCAAGGTTAATGAAAGGGCCTTGAGGCATTGAGCAAGCACTGTCGGCTCACAACGCTATTCATAATCGGAAGCAATGCAGTGGATAGTCCTTCCCATGCCTCCAACCCTATTCGCTGAAAGCCAGATGAGTTTAGTCAAATGTGTGTTTCTCTAAACGGCCTGCCCGCTCTGGCTCACCCCATGCTCACAGCCTGTGGCGGCTACCGCCAGCCGGTGACCTCATGTAAATGCTGCTCGCTCATGTGTGAAACGATTGGCTGCCCACGAAACAACCTGTATGCCATCGGACAGGAGACAGCAGCTATAAAGGCCAGCAAACCACTGACCTCATACATCTGTACGACTCTGAAATGTTTAGTGTATTAGTCCTCCGTTCACTGTAAAAGAGGGTGATGACTGTGTTTTCGGGGTGTTGGAGTTAAAGTGAGGGCACTATTACCCCGTGCTGGATGGAGATGGGGTTGGGGCGGGTGCCAGGTGTAAAGATGGCCGCAGGGGCTTAGGAGATGGTGAAGAGAGATTGGCAGATTGATCGTCCACACATCCTGCACTACAGAGACCGGACCAACATATGGTACAGCAGTTGTGTTGTTGGCCGTCCTTAGCAGAAAGAGGAGGATACTGTTTGGTGTTCTCAGAGGCTGAATCATGTTGGAAAGGAAAGAATTCAAAACCGAGACAGGCTGGGACGGCGAGGAGGATAGATAGGAAATACTGTATATCAATGGAAAACAGACGAGCACCAAAAATGTCAGATCGAGGAGCTGGGAAACAAGGATGAGAAATGAAATAATGAGTGAGAGAGAGAGACACAACTGAGAGGGACTGTGTGTGTGATGGAGGATGAGGGAGAAGGATAGGGAAATACTGGGAGGCATACGCAGAAGGAAGGAGAGCTAGGTAGAAAAAGAGTGGAAGACAGAATGAGACTCGCTTACGAATAAAGAGAGAGAGAAAATGTAGAAAGGGGGAGAAAAGGGGAGAGAAATGTGGAGAGAAAGAGAGAGCTAAGCGGAGAGTCAGAGGGAGAGAGAGCCATCAGGCGTCAGTAATTTGAGCTCTCTAAATGGATGGCAGGCCCAGCGTGTTGCTGCATGGCCGATGAGGGCTTTGACAGCACAGCATTAATTTGGGACCAACTAAAACAAGCTGGGGAATAATGAAACAGTATGGGAGAGTGGAAAGAGGTGGAGAGGAGGAGTGAAGGAGGGGGTGACTCAGCCACATGTTTTAGTAGGAGGCACCAGCATAACAGTGTAATGGCCATTTATACATAGAGACAGCACTGACAGTGCATGTGTATGTGTGTGTGTGTGTGCGTGCATGTCTCGGCCCCTCAGAACAGCAGGTAGGCATTAGTAGTCTGACATCCTTTACACAGCCAGCTCTTTGCTCTGGCCTGATGAAGAAATGAGGCCCTAATGGCACCTCTGCTGATCTCACAGTAAACACACATAGGAGCCAAAACTGCCATCAGAACATCACAACCAGAGGGGCCATGGCCCACAGCCTACAATATTGCTGAAGTTTCAAGCAACCAAGTGTGTGTGTCTGGTGTATGTGTGAGTGAGTCTGGTGGCAGTGTATGAGTGTTGGGGTGGGTGTACGGATGTGCGAGAGACAGACAGGCAGAAAGGAAAACACCAATCTAGTTGCTGGTGTTAGTTTTCTGTGTGCGGTCTGTGTGTTCACATGTTCCGGTGTTGGAGCACCCACTAGTCTTTTATCTCCTTCAACACCATGTAGACAAAAGCGTAGAAAGGAGGCTCGGAGACAGACAGACATACAGACAGGGTGTGTGTGGTGTCTCATCTGATGCTGGTAATGAACACGGTGTTGGCACACACCACAGTAGCTGTGATACATGTCATATTAACTAATCAGCACACACACGCACACATACCACAGTCCCTATCACCCTATCAACCAACTAGGAGCAACTGACAGCATTCCTCTCTGCTCCTCTCCTCTCCTGTCCTCCCTCCCTCGTTCCTCTCCTGTCCTCCCTCCCTTCCTCCCTCCTGTCCTCCGTCGCTCCTCTCCTGTCCTCCCTCCCTCCTCTCCTGTCCTCCCTCCCTCCCTCCTCTCCTCCCTCCCACCCTCCCTTGCTCCTCTCCTGTCCTCCCTCCCTCCCTCCTCTCCTGTCCTCCCTCCCTCCCTCCCCTCCTGTCCCCCCCCCCCCTCCCTCCCTCCCTCCCTCCCTCCCTCCTCTCCTGTCCTCCCTCCCTCCCTCCCCTCCTGTCCTCCCCTCCTGTCCTCCCTCCCCCCCCCTCCTGTCCTCCCTCCCCCCCCCCTCCTGTCCTCCCTCCCTCTCCTCCCTCCCTCCCTCCCTCCCCTCCCCTCCTGTCCTCCCTCCCTCCCTCCCTCCCCTCCTGTCCTCCCTCCCTCCCTCCCCTCCTGTCCTCCCTCCCTCCCTCCCCTCCTGTCCTCCCTCCTCTCCTGTCCTCCCTCCCTCCTCTCCTGTCCTCCCTCCCTCCTCTCCTCCCTCCCTCCCTCCCCTCCTGTCCTCCCTCCCCTCCTGTCCTCCCTCCCTCCCCTCCTGTCCTCCCTCCCCTCCTGTCCTCCCTCCCTCCCCTCCTGTCCTCCCTCCCCTCCTTCTGTCCACCCTCCCTGTCCACCCTCCCTCTCCTCCTGTCCTCCCTCCCTCCCTCGTCCTCACTCCCTCCCTTGCTCCTCTCCTGTCCTCCCTCCCTCCTGTCCTCCCTCCCTCCTGTCCTCCCTCTTTCTAACCTCCCAGTACAAAAGGCAGGCTAAATGAGAGAGCGAGGAACTAAGCCCAGCCAATCAAACACAATAGATGGGATGGAGGAGAGAAGAAGAGAGAGGTGGTGTGGAGAGAGGGAGAGAGCACGGGTTGGGAGAGAGAAAGAGGGGAGCGAGAGGGGATGGGGAGAGGGGGTGGAGAGAGAGAGAATGGGGAGGGGTAGTACTGAGCGATTAGTGCTTTTTGAGGTAGTTCGGTTTTTATTTTTTTTAATCATGGTTTTCAATTTTCCGTTTTGATTATTTGGGTTGAACGCTGTTACAACACAGAATAAAACAATGAATAAAAGTCCCACGATGGTAGTGACTGCATGTTACTGCTTATCACTTATTAACCATCATTCTTTCACATGACTGTAGTTTAATAAAATATTTACGTTGGTGTGTATATTGCATTTGTTTTATCGGATAACTATTATTTCATTCCAAGTCATCATCTAATCTCTGCTGACTATGCTGTCTGACAAAATCACTATTTTGTAGATCCTCAAAGTAAATAAGGCATACTTTTATGACTGCTGAATAACAACTGTCAATCACATATTTTCAGGTAGAGATAGCTCCCAAAGCAAAGGCTGCTCTCTATATTCCTTCATGATCTCTTTTTTCTCTCCATATGGGGATGAAGGTCGAAAGCCATGCGTCCTCCGAAACACAACCCAACCAAGCCGCACTGGTTCTTAACACAGCGCATCCAACCCGGAAGCCAGCCACACCAATGTGTCGGAGGAAACATGTTGCACCTGGCTCCCAACATGTGTCGCTAGTGTGCGATGAGACAAGGATATCCCTACCGGCCAAACCCTCCCTAACCCGGACGACACTAGGCCAATTGTGTGTTGCCCCATGGACCTCCTGGCCGCGACAGAGCCTGGGCTCAAACCCAGAGTCTCTGGTGGCACAGCTAGCACAGAAATGCAGTGCTCTAGACCACAGCGCCACCCGGGAGGCCATTCTTCTGTCTCTTCTGAAGCAGACATAAAAGAAACACAGAACGGACAAGTAGATGCACAATGGCTTATGGTCATTGTAGTTAACTTCCACGTTTTATGCTCTACAATATGTAGATTATTGCCCTGTTGGAAACAACAACTCCCTTCTACATTGCATAGTTCAGGCTGGATCTGATATATGTCTAGAGGTCACAGAAAAAAAAGAACGAAATTGAATTTAAATAACCGAAATGTTGGTTAATTGCTCAGCACTAAGGTGGAGAGAGAGAGAGAGGGAGAGAGAGGGGGTAAGGAGAGAAAGAGAGGGAGAGAGGGGGTGGGGAGCGAGAGAGAAGGGGTGGGGAGAGAGAGTATGAGAGAACGAGAGAGATGTCTACTATTTGCTGATGATCTGGTGCTTCTGTCACCAACCAAGAAGGGCCTACAGCAGTACCTATATCTTCTGCACAGACCTGGGCCCTGACAGTAAATCTTAGTAAGACCAAAATAATGGTGTTCCTAAAAAGGTCCAGTCGCCAGGACCACAAATACAAATTCCATCTAGACACCATTGCCCTAGAGCACACAAAAAACTATACATACATTGGGCCTAAACATCAGCGCCACAGGTAACTTCCACAAAGATGTGAACGATCGGAAAGACAAGGAAAGAGGAACATAAAATTTGACATACCAAATAGGATCTGGCAAGAAATACTCTAATCAGTTATAGAACCAATTGCCCTTTATGGCTGTGAGATCTGGGGTCCGCTCACCAACCAAGAATTCACAAAATGTGACAAACACCAAATTGAGGCTCATGCAGAATTCTGCAAAAATATCCTCAGTGTACAACATAAAACACCAAATAATGCATGCAGAGCAGAATTAGGCTGATACACGCTAATTATCAAAATCCAGAAAAGATGTTAAATTCTACCACCACCTAAAAGGAAGCGATTCCCAAACCTTCCATAACAAAGTCATCACCTACAGAGAGATGAACCTGGAGAAGAGTTCCCTAAGCAAGCTATTGGTCATTGTAGTTAAACAAGTTGGTCCTGGGGCTCTGTTAACAAACACAAACAGACCTCACAGAGCCCCAGGACAGCAACACAATAGGGCCCAACAAAATCATGAGAAAAAAGATAATTGTAACGGGATTCTTCCTGGGAAGGAGAGGTGGACCAAAATGCAGCGTGGTTGAAGTTCATGTTTTTTAAATAATGAAACTATACATGAATAAACTACAAAACAAGAAACGTGGAAAACCCGGAACAGCCCTATCTGGTGCAACAAACACAAAGACAGGAAACAACCACCCACAAAACCCAACACAAAACAGGCTACCTAAATATAGTTCCCAATCAGAGACAATGACTAACACCTGCCTCTGATTGAGAACCATATCAGGCCAAACATAGAAATAGACAAACTAGACACACAACATAGAATGCCCACTCAGATCACACCCTGACCAAACAAAACATAGAAACATACAAAGCAAACTATGGTCAGAGTGTGACAATAATTACTAATTCGAAATATATAGAAATGTTTTAAAAAAGACTGACAAAACAAACAAAACACTCAAAAGATCCAACATCTAAAGGACTAGGGTTAGAGTATAAGTAGATACAGAGCCTTCAGAAAGTATTCACACCCCTTAACTTTTTCCACACTTTGTTGCATTACAGCCTGAATTTAAAATGGATTAATTTGAGGTTTTGTGTCTCTGATCTACACACAATACATAATGTCAAAATGGAATGATGTATTTTTTTTTAACAAGTTATTTGAAAATGAAAAGCTGAAATGACCATAAGTATTGGACATGTTTTTTTTGGCAAGCCTAAATAAGTTCAGGAGTAAAAATGTGCCAAACAAATGCCTTGCAAAGAAGGGCACCTGTTGTTAGATGGGTAAATATTAAAACAAGGAGACAGTGAATATACATTTAAGCATGGTGAAGTTATTAATTACACACTGGATGGTGTATCAATACACCCAGTCAAAACCAAGATACAGGCGTACTTCCTAACTCAGTTGCCGGAGAGGAAGAACACCGCTCAGGGATTTCACCATGAGGCCGACACTTACAGAGTTTAATGGCTGTGATAGGAGATAACTGAGGATGAACCAACAACATTGTAATTACTCCACAATACTAAGCTAACAATACTAACAATACTAACATGCATCCAAAACATGCATCCTGTTTGCAATAAGGCACTAAAGTAATATTGCAAAAAATGTGGTGAAGAAATTAACTCTTTGTCCTCAATACAAGCGTTATCTTTTGGGCAAATCCAACACAACACCCAACACAAAGCTAAGCACAAGCAAAATCCTAGAGAAAAACCTGGTCCAGTCTGCTTTTCCACAGACTCATTTCATTTGTTTTCTATGGTGTCAGCCCAATGTGGACGTGACAGAGACAATGGAATATTTTCAATATTTTGGCAATTGAATGTTCACTATTTTTGGCTTTGGAATTTCCATAAAAAATCTCTAAAAGGATGTGTATGTAATTATTTCAAAATGCATTTAATCAAAAAAACAAAAAAACAAAAACTGAAATCGAATCCCTGATAATTTTTAATAATCTAACCGAAACCGAACCGACCTCAAAAAGCACGAATCGCTCAGCACTACTATCGCATCAATTATCATTTCTCTGTGGGTCCTTATCATGATAAGACCAATATATTCATGTTTGAATATTAGAATTCATAAAGTGTGCATAATGATTTGGAGACTTATTTGAGTCCATTTTTTATACTGGTTATTCTAGTTTCCCCCATTAGTCCATTCTTTAGTATGAAGACACTGTGGAGTACATGCTTCTTCATTTGACAGGTTTCTAACTACCCCTGTCTGTCTGTCTCTGCCCCTTGATAAACTAAAGTTTGGATGTGCGGACAGAGATATTCGGATGGGTGTTTGCTTGCTCCCCAGAAGACTTATTAGTGCCTGAGCCAACGTTTTCCCCTCCCCTCTCTCTCAGGGGTGTAATTTGAGTTGGCGAGAGAGCAACTCAAAGAGCAAGAGAGAGAGAGAGGGAGAGAGAGAGAGAGAGAGAGAGAGAGAGGGAGAGGGAGAGAGGGAGAGAGGGAGAGAGAGAGAGAGAGAGAGAGAGAGAGAGAGAGAGAGAGAGAGGGAGAGGGAGAGAGGGAGAGGGAGAGAGAGAGAGAGAGAGAGAGAGAGAGAGAGAGAGGGAGAGAGGGAGAGAGGGAGAGAGGGAGAGAGGGAGAGAGAGAGAGAGAGAGAGAGAGAGAGAGAGCAAGCGAGAGAAGGAGCGAGAGAGAGAGAGAGATGAGATAAATGAACGGCATCTGGGATGCGTTGGAAAAAGAGAGAGAACAGTGGTATCTAGCTTGCAGTGTGCCTCGTGGCCAATCACAAATGACAGCTCGGTGTCTGTTTGGATGTCTAATCATTGAGAACTGGAGGGACCTCTCTACTCTACCATTCCACAATCAACACTCGCATTATTGTCTTTCTGTTGGCGTCTTCTCTTCCCCTCTTCTAAGACTTGAGTTCTGTTAGGCGAATGAATTATTAATGTGTGCCCTCGACGGGGGTATTCATATGACTTTAGTGTCAAGTTATATCCACCGTACCTGTTTTGGGTTTAATTGAGTAGAAAATGCACCAGGCGTTGGTTGGATGGATGCCTGTATGGTATACTGCCACGGTGTGTTAATAAACCATTACACTAGTGGAAGTGCATACTGTAGGGGAGGATATGTCTGTTTACTCTTCAGCCTCTAAAGTGGGCCCACGATGAGAGAGAGAGACATGTACAGTGCCTTCAGAACATATTTCATTTTCATTTTTTTGTCAATGATCTACACAAAATACTCTGTCAAGTCAAAGCAGAAGAAACATTCTAACGTTTGTAAAACATTTATGAAAAACAAAACACTAATATATGTTGATTAGATAAGTATTCAGTGAGTCAATACATGATAGAATCACCTTTGTCAGCGATTACAGCTGTGCGTCTCCTAGAGCTTTCCACACCTGGATTGTGCAACATTGCCAATTGTTATTCTCAAGACTGTTCAAGCTGTGTCAAATTGGTTGTTGATTGTTGCTCGACAACCATTTTCAGGTCTTGCCATAGATTTTCAAGCAGATTTAAGAAAAAACTGTAACTCAGCCGCTCAGGAACATTCACTGTCTTCTTGGTAAGCAACTCCACTGTAGATTTGGCCTTGTGTTTTAGGTTATTGCCCTGCTGAAAGGTGAATTCATCTCCCAGTGTCTGGTGGGAGAAAAACTCCCCAGTCCTTAACGATTACAAGCATACCCATAACATGATGCTGCCACCACTAAGGTCGAAAATATGGAAACTGGTACTCAGTAATGTATTGTACTGGATTTACCCCAAACATAACACTTTGCATTCAGGAAAAAATATATATTTTTGGAGTATTACTTTAATGCCTTTTTGCTAACAGGATGCAAGATTTGGAATATTGTTATTCTGTACAGGCTTCCTTTTTTTCACTCTGTCAGTTAGGTTAGTATTGTGAAGTAACTCCAGTGTTGTTGATCCATCCTCAGTCTTCTTCTACCAAAGCCATTAAACTATGTAACTGTTTTAAAGTCCCCATTGGCCTCATGGTGAAATCGCTGAGTGGTTTCCTTCCTCTCTGGCAACTGAGTTAGGAAGGACGCCTGCATCTTTGTAGTTACTGGGTATATTGATACATCATCCAAAGTGGAATTAATAACTTCCCCATTCTCAAACGGATATTCAATGTGTGCTTTATTAACGTTTGCCTATCTACCAATAGGTGCCGTTCTTTGCGAGGCATTGGAAAATCTCCCTAGTCTTTGTGGATGAATATGTGTCTGAAATTCTCTGCTCGACTGAGGGACCTAACAGTTCATTGTATGTGTGGGGCACAGAGAATGTATTGTATGTGTATTCCACGAGGAGTCCAAGCAAATTGTTTTGTGACATGTCAAGCAAATTGTTACTCCAGAACTTATTTAGGCTTGCCATAACAAAGGGATTGAACACTTATTTACTCAAGACATTTCAGCTTTATGTGTTTGATTCATTTGTAAAAATGTTGAAAAACAGAATTCCACTTTTACATTGTGTGGTATTGTTTTTAGGCAAGTGACCTAAAATGCTCAATTTAATTCTCAAGCAGTAACACAACAACATGTGGAAAAGGTCAAGCGGTATGAAGACTTGCTGTATGTACATGAGATAGAAATAGAAGGAAGGGCGAAGAGAGAAAACAGTCGTATGATAAAGACAGGTTCATTTTTTAAAGAGTATTATTTTACCCTTATTCAACTAGGCAAGTCGGTTCAGAACAAATTCTCATCTTCAATAACGGCCTAAGAACAGTGGGTTAACAGCCTTGTTCAGGGGCAGAAAGACAGACCTTGTCAGCTGGGGATTCAATCTTGCAACCTTTCGGTTACTAGTCCAACGCTCTAATCACTAGGCTACCTGCTGCCCCATATGTAAGGAGTGGCTGCGGATCCAACTTTTATGGACCCCTCTTCCCGACAGCTGAACGTCCCAAAACTTCTGCGCATGTGCGGGATTTTATACCTTAAGCAAAGTCTCTGCTCTACTCATTGTAAAAACGCTACTCTGGCAAATGATGCTCATTTAATAAAAGTTTGATCTAAGATGAATCAATGTCTGCAAGATCACACAATGATAGTATTCTACATCCGAACCGAAAATAATTGTCTTAACTTTACTGTAAGACAAAAAACTTCAGGATGATTGTGTGAATGTTTTTTTTAACACAGGTAAGCTATGCTACAGCTATGCTACAGTTTGTATTCAGATGCTGCAGATGCTGGAAAACTTGAAGAATTATCATTTACAATTGACAGTGAGAAATGTGAAGGGAAGGTGATCACAAAAATGTATGCTTAAAGTAGAGGTAAAGAAACACACGCTCAGAACCTGATTCAGATCTTCAGCTCTGGGGAAAACTTATCCAGGGGATCGGGACATGGGATCTGTGGATCCGCAGTTTCTGATTTGTGGATTTGGCTATTTCAGCCACACCTTTGCTGATAGGTGTACAAAATCTGGCACACAGCCATGCAATCTCCATAGACAAACATTGGCAGTAGAATGGCCTTACTGAAGAGTTCAGTGACTTTCACCATCATAGGATGCCACCTTTACAACAAGTCAGTTAGTCAAATTTCTGCCCTGCCTGAGCTGCCCCGGTCAAATGTAAGTGCTATTATTGTGAAGTGGAAACGTCTACGGGCAGCAACTTTGCAACAGTCACTTCTGAGTTCCACACTGCTTCTGGAAGCAACGTCAGCACAAAAACTGTTCGTCGGGAGCTTCATGAAAAAGGTTTCCAAGGCCGATCAGCCACATATAAACCTAAGATCACCATGCGCAATGCCAAGCGTCAGCCGGAGTTGTGTAAAGTTCGCTAACCTATGGACTCTGGAGCAGTGGAAACGTGCTCTCTGGAGTCATTAATCACGCTTCACCATCTGGCAGTCCAACGGACAAATCTGGGATTGGTGAATACCAGGAGAACGCTACCTGCCTGAATGCATAGCGCCAATTGTCAAGTTCTGTGGAGGAATAATGGTATGGAGGAGTTTTGCATGGTTCAGGCTAGGCCCCTTAGTTCCAGTGAAGGGAAATCTTTATGCTACAGCACACAATCACATTTGAATTCTGTGCTTCCAACTTGGTGGCAACCGTTTGGGGAAGGCCCTTTCCTGTTTCAGCATGACAATGCCCCCTGTGCACAAAGCGATGCCCATGGCAACAAAAAAAAAATATTATATTGGATCGTGACTGAGACAACCTGGTTCAATTTAGGTCCAGAGGCTTAACCAGTTGAGACCCACTGCTCTAGTCCACCTAACTACAGCCTGGAATGCATTGTGTGTAATTAGGCAAATCCAAATGAGGTGGTCTCTTCTTTGCTTTATTCTATATGGTCCCTACAGGGTTCTGAATAGAACCATCTGAACTGAGCCACAGACAGACAGAGTGGCTAATATTAAAGGGAAATAACCCAATTCATTACAGTTCCAGTCTCTGTTTATGAAAATACTTATTTCCTCCAATCTAATTTTAATTGCATTGTTGATATTAGCCCTGCCTGCCTGATCACATCTGGGACAAAACAGTTATTATTATTTGTTGTTTTGGTTTGTTATTTTGAACCTGACTTTCTCTGTTAGCTAGGGGAAATGGTTCAAGTGTGTGTGCGTGTGTGTGTGTGTGTGTGTGCGTATTGTCTGACAATAGCATGCGTTTATTGCCTTTTTAAAATCATGAGCACAAGAATTAGATTCTGCACACAGAACTGAATTAGGAGAACAGAGCAAAACGAACCCCTCCAATCCCCCAACTGAGCACTGATCTATGTGATCTATCTCTTCATATTGGAGAAGAGGAAAAGGATTTGGATTGGTACAAATCCACATATCTGAAGAAAGGCCAGGCTGACATTTTACACAGCTGCTACATTCTATTACTGTGTGTGTGTGTGTGTGTGTGTGTGTGTGTGTGTGTGTGTGTGTGTGTGTGTATAATTGAGCCTAAAGTTGAGGATGAAGTGGAGATGGTTTAGATAAATCTGATTTGTGGAGGCCTTTCCTCCAGTTTTACACACCTATGGCGTGGCAGCCTACAGTCTAATATCACTCCACTCTTCCATCATATAGCCTCCCCACCTCTCAGTGGTTGAAGGTATTTTTTACAAAAGGTGTTCATGCATTATGTTGAACAACGAGCTTTCACTGTCTCACTGCAAAATGAGACGTTTGTCCACATTTCTCCAAATGTTAATATTCGAAGTTGCTCCAAATGTCAAATTTCAAAAGTCCCCCTACCGGAGTCGGCGGATTATGCCCATGACCATCCCCGCCCACAACGCTGTAGCAAAACCCAAGCCTACTTGACGGCTGTGTTGTCAAAACCGGTTGTGGCCGATATTACATAACTTGGTTAATTGAAACAGAAAGGCATTAAAGAAGTGCTCTGGAACGTTGGCGACTCGCCAGATTTTTTTTACCTTCCGCTTTGGGCTGGATGTGTCATTGTGAAGTTCATACACAAATCATCTATTAGCAGAATTACTGTCCTCCCTCAATTAGCCACAAAATCTCTAGCTTGAAAGTGACTGTTTTCTGGAAGCTGTACAGCGTCATTTCCTCAAAATATTCCTCCACGTGGACCAGCACCCTAGCAATTCGAGTTCAGGCCAATGAGCGTCAGCCTTACGCAATTTGAGTGACGGCTAGCAAGATGCACACACAGCAGAGCGAGAGAGAGCAATGACGTGGTGCACATATCTGCACTTGCAGTGTAAACCATGGCATTGTGGAATACTTGTTTCTGATTGGCTTGAAGGGCAGTCTAGACCGTGCGTTATTTCCCTATAACACACGGTATATCAGCACGGTAGAATTCTATGGCAATAGTTCATTCTTACATGTTCTATGTTTGAGCTGCTTTTGAAAGCATACGTCAAATTGAAAACATTGGCATTGTCAAATTCGATTTTCATAATAGCAAGCTAAGACGGATGGTTTGGTTAGTTAAACTGTTTGGTTACCAAGGCAAATAATGTAGCTATCTAATAAACTTGTTAACTACTTCAGTTGGTGTTGAACACATTTCTACCTGCAAATGAACACATTTTTTGTGGGAAATGTGTTAAATTATAGCCCTTGTACAAAAGGGATAATCAACTCTGGGCTCTATGTGGAAAGTGATTTCTACATCGTTCATTATTTTCCAGACAACGCATAGCCCCTCATTTACTTTCCTTTTCAAGTACAGTATGTGTTACTTTCAGAACTACTGACAAAAAAAATTGCACAAAAGTACCAGAGAAGCTCTTTAATACCGATTGGTTAACAGTCAGGCATTAATTCCGATTGGTTAGGGTTAGGCTTAAAGTTTGGGATAGGGCCAGAGTGTGAATTATAACATAAAATTTTGGGGGGGGTCTACATATTGTTACACAGGACTTCCTATGGATGTATGCGCCTGCGCCAGATAGTAAAGAGATGGATTTTGTTTTGTAGATAGAGAAGCTGGGAAACTGAAAAGGGGCCGAGATACGCAGCCACACATTTTTTTTTTTACCATGACACAGAGGTGGGGGTGTTTGTTTAATTTGGAATACGGTTTTACCAGTGTAGCAGTACAAATTGCATTTTAAACAAACAGGAGAATGGTTCAATTAAAAATATCTAGAGACAACCCCCCCCCCCCCCCCCCCCCTCCCCTCCTCCCGCCCGACCCAAGGTTTTGGATAGGGTTCATTCAATTCGGGTATTAATTCCGATTGGTTAAATTGAGAAAAAAAACACTTTAGTTTAGCAGCATTGGTCATTTTATAGACCTGGGTTCAACCCCAGCCCCAGTCACTCATTATTATTGTATTTCCTAGTGGACGTCCTGTGGACCTACAAAAACGTCAAATTTCAACCTTGAGTCTGGCGCGATCTCCCTGCGTAGAACACTGACTAATAATTCAAAAACTCATGTCAGTATGAGAACCTTCAAAGTAATGACTTTTACATGGATAACATAACCTTCATCTGTTATTCCCTTTTGCAGACCTTGTTGTGTAGCTCTGGTGAAATAGAAAGTAATCAGCCTGTGTGTACTTCTGTTTCTTTGTATCTTATGATGTGGTGGCTTCTCCTATGGTATTAAAGTCTTTGACTGTTTGGTACTGAAGATTTGTTTGATGGCAAAACAAAACAAAATCTGTCAATTCCATACAATATAGTATACATGCATGTAGCAATATGGTTGTTCAATAATGCAAACCATTGTGAGTCTACTGAGACCTGATCCATTTCAGCAACATGAAGAAAGAAACTTGAAGAAAGTGTGTATGCGTGGCCTTGTCTGTGTGTGTGTGTGTGTGGGTGTGTGTGTGTGTGTGCATGGCCTTGTCTGTGTGTGTGCGTGTGTGGGTGTGTGTGTCTGTGCGTGCGTGGCCTTGTCTGTGTGTCTGCGTGTGTGGGTGTGTGTGGGTGTATGCGTGCGTGGCCTTGTCTGTGTGTATGCGTGTGTGGGTGTGTGTGTGTGTGTGTGCGTGGCCTTGTCTGTGTGTGTCCGTGTGTGGGTGTGTGTGTCTGTGTGTGCGTGCGTGGCCTTGTCTGTGTGTGTGCGTGTGTGGGTGTGTGTGTGTCTGTGCGTGCGTGGCCTTGTCTGTGTGTGTGCATGTGTGGGTGTGTGTGTGTGTGTGTGTATGCGTGGCCTTGTCTGTGTGTGTGCGTGTGTGGGTGTGTGTGTGTGTGTGCATGTGTGGGTGTGTGTGTGTGTGTGTGTGTGCGTGGCCTTGTCTGTGTGTGTGCGTGTGTGGGTGTGTGTGTGTGTGTCGTGGCATGACTGTAGGGGCTAGCAGATAGAGCCAGCGGCAGATGGATTCTTCAGACTTAGACAGGGCCGGAGATGAAGGAGAGCAAGTCAGATGTCCTGACACATCACCGGAAAGGGGAGCACACTTACAATGGGAACAACAGACAGTGTTTTAAAGGGGGAATGTTCTGATATCTCCCGAATAGAACAAAGAAGGTTTTGTGCGTATGGAAATAGGGCAGTGCATTGTGAGGGTCCTGGAAGAGAAGGAACCAGGTTGGAGCCGGACATATTCATATTTCTATATTTTCCTTATGCTGTTCGGTGACGACAACGCATAGGAACACTGCACAAGTGTCCTGAGTTTGCTCACGAAAGTGTTACAACTTCCGTAACGGGAAAAAAACGTGATAGTCTTCGATAAGAAGTCGTATAATATTGATAAACCCACATTCACAACATTTTTGGATACTCAATAAGAAAATAGAAACTAAACAGGAAATAAGATATAATTGGATGTGATTGTGGCTGATTGGTTGGTTGACAAGTCAGTGGGTAGGAACATGATCATGGTTCAATCCTGATTCAGTTTTTCGATCGTGAGGTTACAATTGTGTGTGTGTCAATAAGAAGCAAAAAGACACAAACACGAAACATTTGAGTTGTTCTAATTTAGGTTAGAATGAAATATTAAATCCTAACTGTGCCATGTTGTGTCCTACCTCCGTTTCTCGACAGGTATAGTGTTCCCTTCTTTCTGTGCTGCATTCTAAAGTGGATCTGCTCCCTATTGCGTCCCAAACGGGAGGAACACTCCTCCACAGACAGACGGCCATCTCTCCCGACCATCCAAATCCAGATTAAAAATGTAAGATTGAGTTGAAATCTTTATGATTGTTTAAAAATAGGAGGCAGAAGATAAGCAAAAACCTGTTTCTGAGTTTCACTTCTTTCCAAAACAAAGATTTGTTGTTTTATTTCTGGATATTCATCTAGCATTGTCCTGATACCAACAATATGCATAGAGATACTATTGTCCTGATACCAACATTATGTATAGAGATCCTATTGTCCTGATACCATCAGTATCTATAGAGATCCTATTGTCCTGATACCATCATTATGTATAGAGATCCTATTGTCCTGATACCAACCTTATGTATAGAGATCATATTGTCCTGATATCAACATTATGTATAGAGATCATATTGCCCTGATACCAACATTATATAGAGATCATATTGTCCTGATACCAGTGTTATGCATATAGATCCTATTGTCCTGAAACCAACATTATGTATAGAGATCCTATTGTCCTGATACCATCAATATGTATAGAAATCCTATTGTCCTGATACCATCATTATGTATAGAGATCCCATTGTCCCGATACCAACATTATATAGAGATCCTATTGTCCTGATACCAACATTATATAGAGATCCTATTGTCTTGATACCAACATTATGCATAGAGATACTACTGTCCTGATACCAACATTATGTATAGAGATGCTATTGTCCTGATACCAACATTATGTATAGAGATCCTATTGTCTTGATACCAATGTTATGCATAGACATCCTATTGTCCTGATACCAACATTATGTAGAGATCCTATTGTCCTGATACCAATGTTATGTATAGAGATCCTAATGTCTTGAAAACAACATTATGTATAGAGATGCTATTGTCCTGATACCAACAGTATGTATAGAGATCCCATTGTCTTGATACCAATGTTATGCATAGATATCCCATTGTCTTGATACCAATGTTATGTATAGACATCCTATTTTCCTGACACCAGCAAAATGTACATAGATCCTATTGTCCTGATACTAACATTATGTATAGAGATCCTATGGCCTGAAACCAATGTTTTGTATAGAGATCCTATTGTCCTGATATCATCATTATGTATAGAGATCCTATTGTCCTGATATCATCAATATGTATAGAAATCCTATTGTCCTGATACCATCAATATGTATAGAAATCCTATTGTCCTGATACCATCATTATGTATAGAGATCCTATTGTCCCGATACCAACATTATATAGAGATCCTATTGTCTTGATACCAACATTATGCATAGAGATACTACTGTTCTGATACCAACATTATGTATAGAGATCCTATTGTCCTGATACCATCATTATGTATAGAGATCATATTGTCCTGATACCAACATTATGTATAGAAATCCTATTGTCCTGACACCAACATTATGTATAGAGATCATATTGTCCTGATACCAACATTATGTATAGAGATCCCATTGTCTTGATACCAGTGTTATGCATAGAGATCCCATTGTCTTGATACCAATGTTAGGTATAGAGATCATATTGTCCTGATACCAACAATATGTACAGAGATCCTATTGTCCTGATACTAACATTATGTATAGAGATCCTATGGCCTGAAACCAATGTTATATATTGAGATCCCATTTGCCTGAAACCAACATTATGTACAGAGATCCTATTTGCCTGATACCAAAATGATGTACAGAGATCCTATTTGCCTGATACCTATGTTATGAATAGAACCCATTTGCCCGATACCAACATTACGTATAGAGATCCTATTGTCCTGATACCAACATTATGTATATAGATGCTATTGTCCTGATACCAACATTATGTAGAGATCCTATTTGCCTGATACCAACATGATGTACAGAGATCCTATTTGCCTGATACCTATGTTATGAATAGAAAACCATTTGTCCTGATACCAACATTACGTATAGAGATCCTATTGTCCTGATACCAACATTATGTATAGAGATCCCATTGTCGTTATACCAGTGTTATGCATAGAGATCCTATTGTCCTGATACTAACATTATGTATAGAGATCCTATGGCCTGAAACCAACATTATGTACAGAGATCCTATTTGCCTGATACCTATGTTATGAATAGAAAACCATTTGTCCTGATACCAACATTACGTATAGAGATCCTATTGTCCTGATACCAACATTATGTATAGAGATCCCATTGTCGTTATACCAGTGTTATGCATAGAGATCCTATTGTCCTGATACTAACATTATGTATAGATATCCTATGGCCTGAAACCAATGTTATGTATAGTGATCCTATTTGCCTGATACCAAAATGATGTACAGAGATCCTATTTGCCTGATACCTATGTTATGAATAGAACCCATTTGCCCGATACCAACATTACGTATAGAGATCCTATTGTCCTGATACCAACATTATGTATAGAGATCCCATTTCACTGATACCAACATTATATAGAGATCCTATTGTCCTGATACCAACCTTATATATAGAGATCCTAATGTCTTGAAACCAATATTATGTATAGAGATCCTATTGTCTTGAAACCAACATTATGTATAGAGATCCTATTGTCCTGATACCAACATTACGTATAGAGATTCCATTGTCTTGATACCAATGTTATGCATAGAGATCCCATTGTCTCGATACCACTGTTATGTACAGAGATCCTATTGTTCTGATACCAACAGCATGAATAGAGATCCCATTGTCTTGATACCAATGTTATGCATAGAGATCCTATTGTCCTGAAACCAATGTTATGTATAGTGATCCTATTTGCCTGATACCAAAATTATGTACAGAGATCCTATTTGCCTGATACCTATGTTATGAATAGAGATCCCATTTGACTGATACCAACATTACGTATAGAGATCCTATTGTCCTGATAACAACATTATGTATAGAGATCCCATTTGCTTGATACCAACATTATGTTTAGAGATCCCATTGTCCTGATACCAATGTTATGTACAGATATCCCATTGTCCTGATACCAATATTATGTATAGAGATCCTATTTCCCTGATACCAACTTTAAGTATAGAGATCCCATTGCCCTGATACAAATGTTCTGTGTAGAGATCCTATTGTCCTTATATCAATGTTATGTATAAAGACCCCATTGTGCATGCATGTGTGTGTGTTTTTCTAGATGCATTATTCCCCTAGCTTACTATAGGACAGAAACATATGAACACACACTCTCTGCCTCGTTCTCTCACTCAGCAGCTTAGTCCCGTGTCTTGTCTTCCAGTGAGTTTCCAACAGTGTCTACTGTATCTCTATGGTTTTTACTAAGTACTGTAACACACGCTGAATCCTCAAAGATAGCACCACTTTAGAAGATCTGCTCTGAGTCTCCATGCAAGTTAATTGCCAGACTTCAAATCAAGTCAAATAAAATTGTATTTGTCAACTGCGCCAAATACAACAGGTACAGTGAAATGCTTACTTACAAGCCCTTAACCAACAAAGCAGTTTAAAGAAAATACCCCGAAAATAAAAATAATAAAAAACTATTCAAGAGCAGCAGTAAAATAACAATAGCGAGGCTATACACAAAGGCTACAGGGGTACCAAGGTTACGATTGTAGGTCATAGGAAGGTTACGATTGATACAGGGGCACATAATCAATGTGCCGGGGCACCGGTTAGTTGAGGTAATTGAGGTAATATTTACATGTAGATAGAGCGACAGAGTCAGAGTGACTATGACTATGTATAGAGTGACTATGCATAGATAATAACAGAGAGTAGCAGCAGCGTAAAGGGGGGGGGGGCATTGCAAATAGTCTGGGTAGCCATTTGATTAGATGTTCAGGAGTCATATGGCTTGGGGGTAAAAGCTATTTAGAAGCCTCTTGAACCTAGACTTGGCGCTCCGGTACTACTTGCCGTGCTGTAGCAGAGAGAATAGTCTATGACTAGGGTGGCTGGAGTCTTTGACAATTTTTAGGGCCTTCCTCTGACAACGCCTGGTATAGAGGTCCTGAATGTCAGGAAGCTTGTACTGGGCTGTGCACACTACCCTCTGTAGGGCCTTGCGGTCGGAGGCCGAGCAGTCCTTTTCCTGTAGTCCACAATCATCTCCTTTGTCTTGATCACGTTGAGGGAGAGGTTGTTGTCCTTGCACAACACGGTCAGGTCTCTGACCTCCTCCCTGTAGGCTGTCTCATTGTTGTCGGTTATTAGGCCTACCACTGTTGTGTCATTGGTTAACTTAATGATGGTGTTGGAGTCATGCCTGGCCTTGTAGTCATGAGTGAACAGGGAGTTCAGGAGGGGAATGAACACGCACCCATGAGGGGCCCCCGTGTTGAGGATCAGCGTGGTGGATGTGTTGTTTCCTTGCCTTACCACCTGGGGGTGGCCTGTCACGAAGTCCAGGCTCCAGTTGCAGAGGGAGGTGTTTAGTCCCAGGGGCCTTAGCTTAGTAATGAGCTATGAACTGAACCTGCTTCATGGAAGAGATAGTGTATCTTATATAGAATATCATATTTGGCCAGTAACAAAATATCTGTTATATAACTGTTGAATTAGTGAGACATTTCTTTGCTGCATCAATCATTGTACAGTATCATCAAGTGAAACCTGTAAAATTTGGTCCCATGG
The DNA here is from genome assembly GCF_002021735.2 of Oncorhynchus kisutch. Lineage (NCBI taxonomy): Eukaryota > Metazoa > Chordata > Actinopteri > Salmoniformes > Salmonidae > Oncorhynchus > Oncorhynchus kisutch. Next base: position 36,581,376 of record NC_034192.2, read on the forward strand.
AGCTGGTTGTTGGCCATTGTCGCCAGGAAGGACAATATAAAAATTATTCGATGGTACTATAGCTTAAAAGCACATACTAGCTGTGTGTGGAATGCTGCTACCATAGTTAATTTCCTCTAGACATGTCCTAGCCGTGTGTGAAATGCTGCTACCATAGTTAATTTCCTCTAGACATGTCCTAGCTGTGTGTGAAATGCCACTACCATAGTTAATTTCCTCTAGACATGTCCTAGCCGTGTGTGAAATGCTGCTACCATAGTTAATTTCCTCTAGCCATGTCCTAGCTGTGTGTGAAATGCTGCTACCATAGTTCATTTCCTCTAGCCATGTCCTAGCCGTGTGTGAAATGCTGCTACCATAGTTAATTTCCTCTAGACATGTCCTAGCCATGTGTGAAATGCTGCTACCATAGTTAATTTCCTCTAGCCATGTCCTAGCCGTGTGTGAAATGCTGCTACCATAGTTAATTTCCTCTAGCCATGTCCTAGCTTTGTGCGAAATTATGCTAGCATAGTTCCCTTCCTCGAGACATGTCCCACTATTAGTTCTACCATCTCAAAGAACCAATAACTACCAAAAAACATTTAACAAAAAATATATGGGGGGAATGGTCTCCCGAGTGGTGCAGTGGTCTAAGGCACTGCATCACAGTGCTAGCTGTGCCACTAGAGATCCTGGTTCGAGTCCAGGCTCTGTCGCAACTGGTCGCGACCGGGAGATCCATGGGGCAGTGCACAATTGTCCCAGCATTGTTCGGGTTATGGGAGGGATGTTCTTGTCCCATCGCGCTCTAGCAATTCCTGTGGCGGGGAGGATGCAATGCACGCTGACACGGTCGCCAGGTGTATGGTGTTTCCTCTGACACATTGGTGCAGCTGGCTTCCGGGTTAAGCAGACATTGTGTCACGAAGCAGTGTGACTTGACTGGGTCATGTTTCGGAGGATGCACGGCTATCGACCTTCGCCTCTCCTGAGTCTGTACGGGTGTTGCAGCGATGGGACTGCAAGACTGTAACTACCAATTGGATACCACGAAATTGGGGAGAAAAAGGGGAGAAAAAAAATGTCAAATGCTAAAAAATGCTAAAAAAATATTGAAATATATGGGGGATTGGATATGATGCAGACAATTACATTGATAGAAGACACAATCTATCTGCAATTATAAAGCTGATCTAAAAAAATAAATACAATCCTTTCAATCCAATCTTAGATAAATGTGCATGTCCTTGAGGTGGCTCTGACAACGGAAAATGCCTAATTACCATTAATTATTAACATGGAAGGAAAACTACATGTCGTAATTAAAAAATTATTATGACAGTAATTATTGCGCTGTGAGGTGTCTGAGGTTGAATTAATAAGATTATAAAGGTGTGAGGAAGGAGGAGGAAGAAGAGAGATTGCCTGCTGGTTGCCTCTATAGCCTCAAGCAACCTCTCAACACAACACTCAGGTGGCTGTGGTTATTCTGGAGTGTCTATTCTTGATCCAGTACATCACATTTGTCTTCTCCTGCCTTTGTCCAACTGAGATAGGAAAATGCTGTGTGCGTGTGTATGTGTGTGTGTGTGTGTGTGTGTGTGTGTGTGTGTGTGTGTGTGTGTGTGTGTGTGTGTGTGTGTGTGTGTGTGTGTGTGTGTGTGTGTGTGTGTGTGTGTATGTGTGTGTGTGTGTGTGTGTGTGTGTGATGCAGTATGATGTTCCTTTTCTCCAGAGAGTTGTCTTTTGAATGTCAGCGGGTACTAAAATCTCTTTCTGTCTCTCTCTCTCCCTCCCCCTTTCTCTCTCTCTCTCACTCCCTCTCTCTCCTCTCTACCTCTCCCTCTCCCCCTCTCCCTCCTCAGGGGAAGCCATTCTCCCCTGTGACTCTGCTCCCCAAGATTACGGGGATGAAAAACAACATCTCCCACCTGGAAAGTAGGCCACAGCGCAACACAATCTATCCTCCTTTGAATCAACTTTTGTTCAGGATAAATGAGAGGCTTTTATATTGGATTTTTGTATGTTTTTTCAGGTGAGAACAACACAACTTTTCCCCTGTGGCCTTAATATTATACATGCTACTACCTCTCCATATAATGAAGACTGTATTAGTTGTCAAGCTGCTAAAATAGATTTGTTCTGTATGTGTTAGCATCACATTTAGGTATTGTCTCTGCTGACTCTGTGGGTGACAGCTAATTATCTAGCATGTTGACCTTCAACAGAGAAACACATTCATAATCACAGGAGCAGAGATGAACTAAAGGAATGTACTCTGCGGGTCTTATACACAAGAGAGTCTCTCTGTCATTCTCTGTCATACTCCATCTCTCTCTCTCTCTCTCTCTCTCTCTCTCATACTCCATCTCTCTCTCTCTCTCTCTCTCTCTCTCTCTCTCTCTCCATCCTTATATCTCTCTCTGTCACTCTATCCTTCTCTCCCATTCTCTCTTTTCCCTTCTCTTTCTCTATCAGTCCCCAACTCTCCTGGTTGCTCTCCCTCTCCTCCCCTCTCTGACCTTCTGAAGCATAGCCTTGAGGCAGAGCAACTGCCTGTCACTCGACCTTACCATAGTTTGGACCGTATACCCTGGCAGTACAGTAGATAAGGAGTGTTGGCAGGCAGGCAGGCTCGGACACAACCCCACTGGACGGAAGGGTGTGGGTGGTGGGGGAGGTTGGTCATCAGGCTAGGGCTCATTATTGCTCCAGCCAACTCCCCGCCCTCCCTTCCCCAGAATGTGACCTTCAGATCAGTGTGCATGGAGACCGTGCCACGGTGTTCTGGAGCCTGGCGTGCCACAGCGTTCTGGCCAACATGGCTTCCGCTCCAGTACTGCTGCTCTCTGCTGCTGTGGGTTAGATTGTGACTCTGAGGTAGTGTCAGCGATTAGAGCTCAGACACCCAGAGAACCCATAGCAGCCGGGCCACCCGCCCAGTCATTAACAGGCCCGCTCTCTCTCTCTTCCTCTCTCTTCTAATATTGACACCACTGTGAGACAAGACAAAGGAGTTTAACGGTCACCAGACCAGGAGTTTACAGCCCCTCATTTGGTTCACTTTTACTCACAATTTTGCTCAATGATTTAGCCCCTCATTGGCTAAATCATTGATGAGCGGGCAAGAGGAGAGGCTGGTGGTTAGAGAGGTCTGGGTACATGTGTTTTTGTTTGCATCGCCGGGCCCTTGGGGGGTGGGCATTAGGCATAGTGCTGCAGGCGGCAAAATACAGATTTTTTAATTGATACATTAAACAGACAAACAGATTGTACAACCTCAGGACATGAACAAAACAGGCGCGCAAAACACTCCCACAAGAGAACCTGTGAAACACTCTCTCCTCTCTTTTCCTCGGGGATCAACTTTTATTGCTCTGTCTACTTTAGCTCATGAAAAATAGTCACCTGTCCCTCGGAGAAAGAGGGTTGTGTACTTCTCTAGGGAAGCTAAACCAGTGCAGTGTTATAGATGAGGACTGTCAGACAGACACAGCCGGCCATGTGAAACCTACTTTGGTTTTCTGCAATACAACCTCTCACGACACTGTAGTTGAAATAGTATTGTGTACAATGTGTACAATAAAGCACCTTTCATTTGATCCCCTGATTCAAAAGAGAGTTGGAAGTTCTGTACTTGGTGAAGCATTTGAGATTTGAATCGATCTGCGTACCCCTATGTGTTGCCCTATGTGTTGTGTAGTATTGTGTTGTGTTGTGTAGTAGTGTGTTGTGTTAACACGTCTGAGGTGTGTTGACACCTCCAGAGCCTAATGGCTGCGTAATTTAAACAGGAGAGCGAAGTGCTTCTCATTTGGCAGTGGGCTAATTAAAATGATTTATGCTAGCATGACATCACTACGAGCCCACTCGCAGCCCGCGAGATAAAAGGCTAAATTAATTAATCTATTTGCGAGAGACATAAATACTTTGTCGGCTTGGAATGAACAAGAGTGTAAACACCAGCCAATCAATAAAGATAATTAAAATATGGTGTGTGCGTACGTGTCTGTGTGTATGTTGGACGAAGTGTGTGTGTCTGTGTGTAAGGAGTTAGGGTTAAGGTTAGGAGTTAGTGAAAATATAATTTTCAATGGGAATACATTTGTTCGTCCCTACAAGGTGTGTCTGGTTGTGTGTGTCTATGCGTCTGTGTGTGTGTGTGTGTATAAAGAGTTAGATTGGTTCCATCGTGCGGTTTCTTGACCGCTTCTGGGAGCTTCACATCGTTGTGAATGGTTTGCAGGTTAGAGTTTTTCATCATGAGTCTTGTTCTGGAGGCAGCTCTGCAGAGTGGTCACTAGCTGGCACAGCCACAAAGTCGTACAATCTGACTTTAAACCTAACCTTACTTAAATGGTGAACACATGAGTTAGACTTGCTGTGGAGCTTTATAGGACAACATTGAATAGGACTGTATAGGATATTATTGTATAGGACTGTATAGGACACCATTGTATAGGACTGTATAGAACATCATTGTATAGGACTGTATAGAACACCATTGTATAGGACTGTATAGAACATCATTGTATAGGACTGTATAGAACACCATTGTATAGGACTCTATAGGACACCATTGTATAAGACTGTATAGAACATCATTGTATAGGACTGTATAGGACATCATTGTATAAGACTGTATAGAACATCATTGTATAGGACTGTATAGGACACCATTGTATAGGACTGTATAGAACACCATTGTATAGGACTGTATAGGACACCATTGTATAGGGCTGTATAGAACACCATTGTATAGGACTGTATAGAACATCATTGTATAGGACTGTATAGAACACCATTGTATAGGACTGTATAGAACACCATTGTATAGGACTGTATAGAACACCATTGTATAGGACTGTATAGAACACCATTGTATAGGACTGTATAGAACACCATTGTATAGGACTGTATAGAACACCATTGTATAGGACTGTATAGAACACCATTGTATAGGGCTGTATAGAACACCATTATATAGGACTGTATAGAACACCACTTCAGGACAGTTGTGAGTAAGGACTGATGATACGGTACAGTGCCTCTCTCAGCGGTCTGTGACTTCTAGACCTGTCTATAACCAGGGTGGCATTTAGATGGAATGAAATGAGACACAACATTTTGAAACATGTGAAATACAGTAGTACCTGAACTTGTCCAATACGAATGTACATTTTTGTTGTTTTGCTTTTTAACGATTCCTGTTTTGTGCCAACTGAACACAACCAGATGGGAAATGATTGGGAACACAAGACCAACAAGATAGCAGACAAGAGAATATCAAAGTGTAGAGAAATACATGTTTGTGGCATAAGGGCTCCTGACTCAAATGGATGTAACATTTTATATTCTATTTTCCATATGTTTAAAAAAAATTTTTGGGTGAACTTCATGTACGCAACCTTTCTACCTGTCATAAGCCACAGGTGCATTTTTTTACCACAGCTTAAAAGCAATAATACCTCCTCATAAAAACAGGACATACATTTATCCCTCACGCATATTCATGCTTTTTCTCACTCAGTGATTTACATATGGATGGGTGACAGTAGCCTACAGTGCGCTAGCTATTCTGAGTCAGGAAACAGTGAAAGACAAATAAATACAACAGTATCTTAAACATATTTCATTTGAATGAATCCCTTCGTTTGAGCTTTTCACACTTTCCTCCAACAATGTGGAAATTAGAAAAGGGGGAAATCTCATTAACTACCTTAGCTGCGTGTTGACATTTGATTTGCATCCTGCAAGACAAACCGCATCTCTTCATTTCACACTTTAGCCTTCCAATTTCCTCCTTCGATACGTCGGCAGCTCAGAAGGAAATAATGTATAATATTAATTTCCGTGGCTTTTTTATTAATGTGCAAAACACAAATGTCAATTACGGGCAGTGTATTCGCTCTTATTTCTCTTTGTTTACTTCTGAGCATCACCCCCCGAAGCCTCTAACCCGAGTCAGAGGGAGGGGTTTCTAAGTCGGTCGAAAATAGAGGTCGATTGTGATGTGGAGGAAGGAATGTCTCTAGTGACTCTACCACTCGTTTCAATCATTCAGAGTATAATCAAGCTGTATCTAGCTTCTAGATTCTAGGCAATCTAGAATGTCCTTGGTGGACCATTCTTGATACACACACGGGAAACTGTTGAGTGTGAAAAACCCAGCCGCGTTGCAGTTCTTGACACAAACCAGTACTCCTGGCACCTGCTACCATACCCCGTTCAAAGGCACTTAAATATTTAGTCTTGCCCATTCAGCCTCTGAATGGCACACATACACAATACATGTCTCAATTGTCTCAAGACATAAAAATCCTTCTTTAACCTGTATCCTCCCCGTCATCTACACTGATTAAAGTGGATATAACAAGTGACCTCAATAAGGGATAATAGCATGCACCTTGTTCCTAATGTTTTGAATGCTCCGTGCATATTTCTGTTGCCTTTGACAAGAACACACAACCCAGATGAGACTGACTAACACACAGGGACAAACTGAGCTAAACCAACCATCCGTAAAGCAAAGCAAAGAGAAGTGTGCTACTGCTTTGCTTTCCCCAAAACTGTCCGTGACATCAGTTTCCACCATCTGGGCAAATCTCAAATTCAGCTTTTCTTACTGTGCCCAGAAATCTAACGGGCAGATTCTGTTCAAGCCGAGGCATTACGTCGAGAGTGGAACAAATGGGATTTCTCCTTTCTTTGATCTTTATGTTCAGACGCCCGCCATCTGCAGGCAAACGCACCAGCGTGGCCCACTAGCATGTGGACAAACGAAATGCATTAACATTGAAGTGATAGCAATTATCCAAAGGTACAGTGTACACATGACACATGCCGTCACCGTGCCATCGCTGCTTATGTTCAAATTCGATTATAGATGTGAAAATCATATCGGCGGATGGGAATCGTATACTGGATTGGGGATTGGTGTGACAATCTGTGTGTTGGATGCAGGCAGCACGGAGCTAGAGTAACACCAGAGTAACACCAGAGTAACACCGGTGTAACACCGGAAGTGAGCCGGCAGTATTTTTAGCAGACCCACAGACAGGCTATACACGGCAAACAGAAGTCTAAATGACATGGTTTAGTGTAAAGATGCTATTCCTTTCGGTCCTCTGATCCAGAGAGATTTACGCATAATCACATATAATTGGAGACTATTACGATCAGACAGCAGTACAGGCAGACAGGGAGCACAGGAGGAACATTGTGAAAAGGAGAGTAATCTGTAGGATGAGGTGTCTATCTGTTTCTCAGAAAATGTTGGATGTTTACCAGCCGTCTGAGTCATCACACCCATTTTCCTGTATAAATGAAGACGGAGCCTCGTACGTTTGAAAGCGCAGACATTTCATCCGATGACAAATGCCCCAGAATTAGTGCAATAGGATATGATCCCAAAGTATTTCTCCATCTCCCTGACTGCTGATTCTGTCACATCACCGGGGGAAAATGTTTTCCTGATAACTCCTGATGATAACTCATCCATCCACTCGTCCCATTTCCCCCAGTACAACCATAACGCTCTCCCTTAAAGCGATCCCCTCCATAACGACTCCCGTCCCATTCACCCCTGTCTCATCGGCATTTGGACGTCGTAATTGGCCCAAATCATCATTCCCATCGCTCCTACTAAGAACAACCCTGCTAGGAACGTTTGCTTCTGCCTCCCTCCTGTGATGTAAATGAGGCCAGGCAGAAGCAAACGCTGGCAGATTGAAATGTTTCTCCCACACCTCATTAACCCTCCGAGGGCACGGGAAATAGAACCTTTGACAGGATGTCGGAGAGCAGTTAATGACCCAATCAGAGAGGTCGCCGTCAAGCAATTAGCATTAACCAAACGCCACAGGCAGCGGGGAGGATGCCTAAATGTGAGGCGACAGCCAGTTAGAGACAGGAGAGAAGAGAAGAGGAGAGGAGTCCCCTGTGGAATGGCTGATGGGAGGAGGATGTCACTAAAGTCATACATCATTAGGCCTCAACTTTAAAATGATATCTGACATCCCCCTATTGAATTGAATTGTCAGGGATTATATACCCACAGAATATGAATTTGTTCTCCTAAGAATTTCCATTGAACATCCTGATATTACCCAAACGATTATATAGTCGTTAGCTAGCTTCAGCAACATTCCATTTGATATAACACTTACAGGTGAATGAATGCGTCATGATGCGAGTTCAATGGACTCTTTCTTAGGTACAAGCCATCCTTTCCACCTCAGGCTGTTCATTCCTCTCCACTGTGTGGGCTTTGGAAACTTGAAGCACTATTCCCTCTCATCAGAACTCAGCCTACTCACTGTGTTGTTCACGTGTAGCAGTAGTCTATTATGAGCCACAATAATACTACAGTTCATTTTTCGATCCTCCTAGTCTGTCAACAGCTGTATTATGTAACCTCCTCCACTCACGTCGTCCCCCAGGTCCCCTAGGTCCCCGAGGTCCCCCAGGTCCCCTGTTCACCTTACTGATGCAAAATGTTTCCGTGCAACATTCTTTGCGGGTGTTTGTTTTCGTTCTGTTGACCTAAACCCTTTCTTTGTTCTCAGAGAGCAAAATAAGCCCTCAACGTTGCATTATTGGGTACACAACATTTCAGATCAATCACAACCTCAACAGCAATGTATGTTATGCTAATGTCATCTTCTGAGGTGGGATGTAGCTCAGGATCTACAGGTGATGGTATGAAACTGGGTTGTCTACAGGTGGTGGTATGAAACTGGGTTGTCTACAGGTGGTGGTATGAAACTGGGTTGTCTACAGGTGGTGGTATGAAACTGGGATGTCTACAGGTGGTGGTATGAAACTGGGTTGTCTACAGGTGGTGGTATGGCACTGGGTTGTCTACAGGTGGTGGTATGAAACTGGGTTGTCTACAGGTGGTGGTATGAAACTGGGTTGTCTACAGGTGGTGGTATGAAACTGGGTTGTCTACAGGTCAGCTGAGCTCTACTCTTTCCCCCCTCCCCCCCAGAGGTAGAAGTGTGTTAGTTTTGCAGATATCAGGTGCATTGCTTTATGATCTTGTAAATCATTCTAAGTATTACACCACCGACACGTTGAACCTGTGTTTCCCTCTGCTGTGCCGTAGATGAGGAGAGAACGTTACATCTCTAACCCCCTGCATCAGTCTCATTACACACGCACGCACTCACTCTGGCACACGCACACACACCAACCCCATTAGTCTCATTACACACGCACGCACTCACTCTGGCACACGCACACACACCAACCCCATTAGTCTCATTACACACAGCTGAAGAAACGTCTGTCTGTCTTTGCGAAACGTCGTCAGAATCATTTTAAAAAGAACAGGTTCACCTCATCGCAACCTCTCACAGCATTCTCCAACAACACAGTATTGGAACCCGGAACACAGAACCATGCCTGATCTGTGGACAAAACAATACTGTGCTCTGCAGAACACAACATACGGCTGGTCTAATTAACTGGTCCAGCTACAGACATGTTTAACCTGAATGACTAATATATCAGCTCATGAAGATATGACAGAGGTGACACCATGTGATGATTAGGGAACACGTACAGGCTGTATTAGCAGTACTCTGGGTTGTTATAGAAGAGGATGTGTTGTTATAGAAGAGGTCGTGTTGTTATAGAAGAGGTCGTGTTGTTATAGAAGAGGTCGTGTTGTTATAGAAGAGGTCGTGTTGTTATAGAAGAGGTCGTGTTGTTATAGAAGAAGAGTTGTTGTTGTTATAGAAGAGGGTGTGTTGTTATAGAAGAGGTCGTGTTGTTATAGAAGAGGTCGTGTTGTTATAGAAGAGGTCGTGTTGTTATAGAAGAGGTCGTGTTGTTATAGAAGAGGTCGTGTTGTTATAGAAGAAGAGTTGTTGTTGTTATAGAAGAGGTCGTGTTGTTATAGAAGAGGTCGTGTTGTTATAGAAGAGGTCGTGTTGTTATAGAAGAGGTCGTGTTGTTATAGAAGAGGTCGTGTTGTTATAGAAGAAGAGTTGTTGTTGTTATAGAAGAGGTCGTGTTGTTATAGAAGAGGGTGTGTTGTTATAGAAGAGGATGTGTTGTTATAGAAGAGGTCGTGTTGTTATAGAAGAGGATGTGTTGTTATAGAAGAGGGTGTGTTGTTATAGAAGAGGATGTGTTGTTATAGAAGAGGATGTGTTGTTATAGAAGAGGGTGTGTTGTTATAGAAGAGGTCGTGTTGTTATAGAAGAGGATGTGTTGTTATAGAAGAGGGTGTGTTGTTATAGAAGAGGAGTTGTTGTTATAGAAGAGGAGGTAATGTTATAGAAGAGGGGGTGCTGTTATAGAGGTGGAGGTAATTTTATGGAAGACGGGTGTCACGCCTTGGTCATAGTGTTTTGTGTTTTCGTTATATATTTTGGTCAGGCCAGGGTGTGACATGGGTTTATGTGTTTGGTTTCGTATTGGGGTTTTATAGGATTTGGGATTGCTATGATTAGGGGTGTGTCTAGTTAGGCTTGGCTGCCTGAGGCGGTTCTCAATCTGGAGTCAGGTGATTCTCGTTGCCTCTGATTGGGAACCGTATTTAGGTAGCCTGGGTTTCGCTTTGTATTTCGTGGGTGATTGTTCCTGTCTCTGTGTAGTTTCACCAGATAGGCTGTAATTAGGTTTCACGTTCCGTTTGTTGTTTTTGTATTTATTAGTTATTTCATGTATCGTCACTTTTTTCTTCATTAAAGACATGAGTAACCACCACGCTGCATTTCGGTCCGACTCTCTTTCTACAAACGAAGAACGCCGTTACAACGGGGTGCTGTTATAGAAGAGGAGGTAATGTTATAGAAGAGGAGGTAATGTTATAGAAGAGGGGGTGTTGTTATAGAAGAGGAGGTAATGTTATAGAAGAGGAGGTAATGTTATAGAAAATGAAGTGTTGTTATAGAAGAGAATGTGTTATATAACAGGGGCGTTGTTATAGAATAGGGGGTGTTGTTATAGAACAGAGGGTGTTGGTATAGAACAGGGGGTGTTGGTATAGAACAGGGGGTGTTGTTATAGAATAGGGGGTGTTGTTATAGAACAGGGGGTGTTGTAATAGAAAAGGGGGTGTTATTATAGAAGAGGGAGTGTTGTTATAGAAGAGGATGTAATGTTATAGAAGAGGTGGTAATGTTATAGAAGAGGATGTGTTGTTATAGAAGAGGATGTGTTATAGAAGAGGATGTGTTGTTATAGAAGAGGATGTGTTATAGAAGAGGATGTGTTGTTATAGAAGAGGATGTGTTGTTATAGAAGATGATGTAATGTTATAGAAGATGATGTGTTATGGAAGAGAATGTAATGTTATAGAAGAGGGGGTGTTGTTATAGAAGAGGATGTAATGTTATAGAAGAGGTGGTAATGTTATAGAAGAGGATGTGTTGTTATAGAAGAGGATGTGTTATAGAAGAGAATGTGTTGTTATAGAAGAGGGGGTGTTGTTATAGAAGAGGATGTAATGTTAAAGAAGAGGAGGTAATGTTATTGAAGAGGATGTATTGTTATAGAAGAGGGAGTGTTTTAATAGAAGAGGGGGTGTTGTTATAGAAGAGGGGGTGATGTTATAGAACAGGGGGTGTTGTTATAGAAAAGGGGGTGTTATTATAGAAGAGGGGGTGTTGTTATAGAAAAGGGGGTGTTTTATAGAAGAGGGGTGTTGTTATAGAAGAGGGGGTGTTGTTATAGAAGAGGGGGTGTTGTTATAGAAGAGGGGGTGTTGTTATAGAAAAGGGGGTGTTTTATAGAAGAGAAAATGTTGTTATAGAAGAGAGGGTGTTGTTGATTATTGAAGAGGGGATGTTGTTATAGAAGATGGGTGTTGTTATTGTGTTGTTATTGTGTTCTTAATGAATTTTCAGCATGGCTCAGGTGAAGGCTACACACTATTAGTGGAAGGGTTGATTTCACTTGAGAATATAAAGATGACAAAGCTGCTGTGATATAATCGACGTTCATAACCTTTATTCATCATTTATTCATAATTTGACTGTTTGATTGCATTCCTTAGTGCTTGATCAGGTTATTGACCTGTTTCTGTACATTTTGGGGACTTATTCACTCCTATTCCCAATGTCTAAATTGATTACAAACTGCTCTGCATAATTTTTTGGGGTGTTTCTCTTGGTGTCTTGTGTTGATGCCCAATGCATTTCAATATGTTTGACTCCGATCGTGAACTTTGCGAGAGCAGTTTTTAATTAAGCTAAAATACAGGAAACATTCATTTTCAGATGTGATTGATCAGTTTCTGCACCAAAGGCAAAATTAAATCAACAGACATCTTTTAATCCATAACATTGACTTTAGAGGAGTTTTAAAGTGTGTTTTACTGGGGAGAAGGGCTTATCCTGAGGAGAGAGAGAGAGATTTCAGTCCAAGCTGGCAGTCAAAAGACAACTCTCTGTAGAAAAGAAACATTATCCACACACACACATACATACATACACGCACATATGCGCACACTCACAAACACCATGGTTTTGAGGTTGTATCATTAAACATTCATACCTCTATCATTTCCATATCCCGAGTCTCATACTTTAAAGAAAAAGATTATCACCATATTGTGTGTGTGTGTGTGTGTGTGTATGTGTGTGTGTGTGTATGTGTGTGTGTGTGTATGTGTGTGTGTGTGTGTGTGTGTGTGTGTGTGTGTGTGTGTGTGTGTGTGTGTGTGTGTGTGTGTGTGTGTGTGTGTGTGTGTGTGTGTGTGTGTGTGTGTGTGTGTGTGTGTGTGTGTGTGTGTGTGTGTGTGTATGTGTGTGTGTGTGTGTGTGTGTGTGTGTGTGTGTGTGTGTGTGTGTGTATGTGTGTGTATGTGTGTGTGTGTGTGTGTGTGTGTGTGTGTGTGTGTGTGTGTGTGTGTGTGTGTGTGTGTGTGTGTGTGTGTGTGTGTGTGTGTGTGTGTGTGTGTGTGTGTGTGTGTGTGTGTGTGTGTGTGTGTGTGTGTGTGTGTGTGTGTGTGTGTGTGTGTGTGTGTGTGTGTATGTGTGTGTGTATGTGCGTGTGTCTATACGCGTGTGTGTGTGTGTGTGTGTGTGTGTGTGTGTGTGTGTGTGTGTGTGTGTGTGTGTGTGTGTGTGTGTGTGTGTGTGTGTGTGTGTATGCGTGCGTGTGTGTGTGGACTGCCAAGCCCATGGAAAAGTGGGACAGACATAATGAATCAAATTGACTGGGGACACAGAGAAAGGGGTTCAGTAAAAGAGGCCATCTTCACAGATGCTGTATGAAGTGGGGAATAAATTAAACATTACAATAGAAAATGGATAAAACAAGAAAAGAACCACAAAAAGAGCATCTGGAAGATGCTAACATCCCCCCTGCTAGCTTGAATACACTCCCCGTTGTATCCGTCAAAAAGCTTTCAGAACACACCCACTGAAGGAAACACAAAAGTCATATTGAATGAATGTAAGGTATAGAGGCAACGGTTTCAGAGCACTGCGGAGATGGATCCTGATGGCTGAGAGGGAGATACAGTGATAGTGTCATGTGTTGATAGAGATAAATCCCATCGAAGTCAGGGAAATCCTCTGGACCTATACTTAAATACACAGTGTCTTAATCAAAAACAGTTTGCATCCTTTTCTGTGTGAGGGCTAAGAGATTTTGACCGCATCGGGATAGCTTATATAGCGAATGATCTAGGTAGGTATTTTTCATACGGCTTTTTGTGGATGTCTATTCCAGCTCATCTATATCCAGCTCAATACAATACACTTCAACTGTATAATTGCTTTGGAACACATTGTTGGGGAGTTCCGGTGCTGTGGTCACTGGTAGTGAGAGGGGAGTGGTGGGGGTTATGTGTGTGTTTCAGTGGAGTTGAGCAGAGATTTTGGTTGATCTCCCACTCTCAGCACTGGTGATTTATTCAATAGTAGCCTGCGCTCCGGAGCTAAGAGGGTTACGGATGAGGAGAAGGGTACTATTAGGTTAAGTACCTTGGAAAAATCAGAGCCATAATTGCACCAACCATGGGCTATTATACCCATTGGTGGCCTCACTTTCCGAAAGTCATATAGAGATAATTTAGTGCCAGGGAGAGATATGTATCAAATGGGTTGAATAATGTGTAAGTGTGGGATTTCACTGATGGTGACCAGTCCTTGTGTGCACTTCAATTTCCACCACTCTCTCAATTGTTCCAAAGGGATAATAGGACTCCTGCTCCAGAAGAGCTCTATTCTCTTATAAAGTCATTATCCCATGGATGGAGAAACCCAGGCCTTTGCTACGTTTGACTTTGATCTGGGTAGGACTTAACTGGTCTTCTCACAAAATGGTCTGTACCGTCCGAACACAAGCATCTTGGGGCTCATCTGAAGTTGATGTAGCCGATCTGCCGACTTCTGTCTGTAGCGTTCCGGCAGTTTGGGTGACACACTAATAAGGCGAGCCTCACACGAACACATACGTGCCAGGTTCCTTTGAACCTAGGACGCCCACAGGCCTCACAAGACTTCTTCTGAAGGTCCCCCGGTATAATTTGAAATAATAAACTGAAGTATATACAGAGACTGTTTAGTGCCAAAAATAAGTTATGAAATACATACAAGTATTTTAAATGTTTCCTGATCTTTCAGATAAACTTCTTTTAGATGTGATTGTGGGACCATCTGTTTTTCCATTTAGTGAATCTGTTAATTAATGTGTTTGTATTGGCTAAAAGCAGTAAGGCCAAAGAACGAAAATAAATACTTCAAGGGTTCTTAAAATTCTAAATCAAATAGCTAAATTATCCTTTGTATGGCCTTTTTAAAACAATTCTACATAGCTAGTAGAACCCCCCCCCCCACACACACACACACACACAAACAATCCATGTTTCTCACCATCTCACTCTAGTGAACAAGAAAAATTTCTAAATAATTTACAAAGTAATAAGAAAGTATTGGAGGGCTTTTGACCTTGTGTTAATAAAAATGATCTAATTTTGCTGAGAGAAACCTCTTGGCCCTGGCCGATGAACGCCTCACGCCTCCACCGCCCCTCGCACCGCGGCGAATCAACCAAGAAATGATTACTGCAGCTTCATCAGCGTAACAAACCTTGCACATCATCACTTCCATCCGCTCTCCACGGACTCCTTTAGCACACAGGCATAATTAAGACAGATCAACAACTGCAATAGCACATGCTCACACTTCTCTGACTGTGTGGGTGTGGCCAGTCTAATTGAGAGGCAGTTTGAGGCAACATCCAGTTCATTTCTTATCTCCAAAGTGTGTGTGTGACTCATCTCTGTGGCCACCATGTTCCCCAGTCACACCATCAGAGCTTCCTTCACAGCTCTGGAAAGTATGGGTTGATAATTTATGTGATCAACACACATATTCATACACACACACACAGATGACACAAGCTGTGAAGTGAGCGGGGAGTCAAGTTGAAGAGCTAGATTGAGTTGAATAGAGCAAGGTGTCAATAAACATGTCAACGGCGAGTCATATGAAAGGCTCAATCAGTCCCTAAAATACAACATAATAACTTCCAACAGATTCTATATGACTCGCTCTCACACACATCTATGCATACACACACTCACGTTTATGCTACCTACTGGGGCTGCTGGTTAAAGCACCACATTCTGAGGACCCCACTTCCCTGACAGCCTAGAGACAAGCTGAAAACATCAACAAAAAAATCTATAATAAATACATAACTTCAGATGTAATTAATTCATTTAAATAAGGGTAGATTGCATTGTGGGGACTGGAATGTGATCCATTTTGGGATGCAAGAAGAAACTCCTTATATGGGCATCACACAGGAAGTCCCATCTGGGGACCAAGTTCCGACCAACTAGTGCCATCTGGGGACTAACTAGTGTAGGCCATTTTTTAGGGCACAAGGGGAATATGGATTCTAGAATGCTGTAAAATTTCGTAATGATAGTTAAAGCCCCTGAGTTATATTGGGTCATATCAAATAAGGAAACATACATTTTCATAATATGATTTTAAGTATGTATTTATCCAGCTCAACTTTAAGATACAATCTGAAGAAAGGTACTTAAAAAGCCAGCAAGACACTCAGAAAGCTATGGACGCGCCCAGACCAAGTCAGTTCAGTGCTCTGAGTTTTGTAAATCTGCAGCCACTAAACTACACCAAAACCAGCAGAGGTCAACCACCTGATCCAGACAGCCATGAAGGTAATCAGGACGAGTCAGCACCCATCCCTTCAGATTGTCTATGAACAGACAATCGGAGACATTCCAGTCATAATTTTTTGGGGGTCAGACCGCGATCTGGTCCCCTCCCCACAGAAGAAGTGCCCTTGGCAACATGTGGTCTTGTCAAGGGAACCTTCTCTGCGGGGAGGGGGCAATAAGCAGACCAGATCGCGGTCCCGCCTCATCGCCATTGGCTCACGTAGAGACCTTTTTTTTCAATGGTAAACAGCCTGAGTGAAGCATCTTTGTTATCCATAATCTGGCCAATAAAACATCCCAGACCCCTCCCATATACTCCACCCAGAATTCCAGCCTCTCTCCTCAGGCAAAGACTATACAGTTTTGTCTGAATGATAACGGCACTTTCACAGCGATATCTAGATTAAGACCCATAATTCCTTAATTAGTATTTGATTGTAAGCAGTCAAATCCATGTGGACATGAAGATGTATGCTTAAATTGGTCAATCTCGGAAGTCTAGATATTATTCGCTAGGTACATCATCTAGAGAATGCAAACAAATACTGCCTTCAAGTTGTCCGTGCACAATTCAAAGTTGTTTTAATTTGGCAACAATTTGTTGATGAAAGTTGATTTAATGAACTTTCTGGTGGTCCAATATGGTGCAAAAGCTTGCCTGCCTGTCATCCTTCTGCATGTCAGTCGGTCTAGCTGATTCTTCTCAATGCTTTATGCTGACCAGTGTTTCTTATAGAGTGCCTTCTTGTTATGCTATTCATGTACTCTGGAAGATAGAACTCTGTGAAAACTTGCACATAACTGCAGTAGTGAATAACACATGGTAAGGTTAAAAGAAAGCCATCATGTTTATTTGTACAACCGTTAACTAATCCCAACACTGCCTAGGATCAACCACCCGTAACAATAAACAACAAACATATTTGATAAGCAAACATACTGCAAATCATGAACTGTTAAATTATTGGGGTAATTATGTGAATATTTAACATTGTAAGTATTATCCT
Source organism: Oncorhynchus kisutch (assembly GCF_002021735.2). Taxonomy (NCBI): domain Eukaryota; kingdom Metazoa; phylum Chordata; class Actinopteri; order Salmoniformes; family Salmonidae; genus Oncorhynchus; species Oncorhynchus kisutch. The sequence continues at coordinate 36,598,524 of NC_034192.2, forward strand.
ATTTCGTTTTGATTACAACTAGGGAGGCTGGAGGCACTGCATTTCAGACAGGCAGAGGGACAGACAGGCAGAGGACCAGATAGACAGGCAGGTAGGCAGATGTACAGACAGTGGGGCAGACCAACAAACAGATATGCAGACCGACAGATATGCAGACCGACAGACAGGCAGGCAGACACACAGAGGCACACACAGGCAGGCGGAGTGACAGACAGACAGGCAAGCATATAGACATGCAGCCAAGAACGCATACACACACTTAGAAATAAGGTTCCCTGGAGTAGAACAAGATCAAAATACATGTAATGTACCTTGAAAGGCCTTAATGTATTGTGTGTCATTTACTGTCAAATAGATTCATTATAATATATGCCTAGAATCTCACTTGGTGAAGGCCAGAGGACTGAATTCAACAAACATGTCTCTGTTGCCAAGAAATACAGTCATGGGAGGTAACTTTACACATTCACTAGAAAAGGCAACCTGGGAAATTATATTAGAAGTGTGACATAGTGGAGGCAAGGCTTTCAGATAGTTATTTTGGCCACCCATGAGTGGAAGTGTTGTACCAGTTTAAGTGTTCTATGGTAGAGGTACCTTTATGCCATTAACTAGTAGGAGTGTAATGGTACATGTATTCTTACTGAACTGTTCAGTTCAGGAGCCTCGGTTTGGTCCCCAGTGTGAACCTGAATGAAGATATAAAAATAAAAACCTATGTCTCTTGAGGAAATCTAAGCTGAAAACTGGCTATTTCAATTATGTTTAAACAGCTAGAGCCAATGCACATGTTGTAATCAACATGTTATCTTAAGATAACTAGTTCTGTACGATGGCAAGTGGTGGGTCCGTAAACCAGAATTTAATCCTCCATCATCGTTTAAATCTCCAGTTTGGGAATGTTTTTGGCTTCCCAGTAGATTACAACGGCGATGGACAGAGAGTTGTGGATAAAACATTACCAGTATGTTACCATGCTCAACGAGAATAGTCTACCAGGTGCCAACACCTCAAATATGTTAACACATTTACGCCAACATCACGCCAGTATACCAGAGCACGACGTAATCGCAAAGAAATATCAACACGTCGTCTCCCCCTCTGCATTCAAGCATTCTTTGGCAGCCGATTCTGACCGGGCCAAAGAAATGACAGGAGTGATAGGTAGGCTGTTTATATTTGTTGCATTCTTTGGTTTATAGCCGCGGATATGTGCCCATTGACAGAGGTTGAGAATGAGCCATGTTAGGAGCTTCCCTCTTGCACCCATTTCAGCAAACTGGTAGTATCCACTCTAAATTAGCAAGCTAAATCTGAAGTTTTTAAATGATTTACAGCCCATCACATTATCCCAGAGGGATACAGACACACCCCTTTTATGAGAGTCACAAGTACGTATCTGGCACTGAAGGAGGCAGTGTCATGGTGCGTTCGTAACCAAGTGGGAACTTACCACATACGACTGGGAAAAATCCACTTGAACGACCCTCCAACTGGTAATTACTAGTAGGAAACCCGTCTATCATCTTGAATATCCACTTCTCCCACATAGTGACCTGTGACATCTACTACTAAGGAAATTACATCAATAACGGAATTTTCACCAATTAAAAGCCATCAACACATTTTTTTTGTTGAAAAATTGATCTGCTTTTGAACTCTATAATTTATTTACAAGCATAATAGCTGTACTTTTAGTGTGTGGTTTCTCAACAAGTTCACATCAAATTAATTAATCCAACTGGTATTTACGACGGGTAAATTCCCACCTCCTACATGGTTACAAACTCATCATCAGAGTGGAAACTGGAGAGACCCAACATAACCATCCTGTCAACAGAAAATGCCAGGAACATTGTGAATGCTGGACATTGTAAAAGGCATTTCATTTTCCTGCTGTACCGAAACTGAATCGTGACCCCAAAATCTCAATAGTTACCAAACTGTGGGATTGGTGAACCGTTACACCCCTACTTATAAGGAACCAATGGCTTTGTCACTGTGGTGGTACTATATACTTTTGCACCTGTAGAGAAATGTACTCTCTGAGGTACAGTATGTACAATTATGTACCTACAGTATAACTAAAAGGACAAAGGAGGACTTTACAGGTTACCACCCCAGTGACAAGCATTTGTACCCCTTTAGGAACTAATCTAAACCTACAGACAGACTACAAACTTTTTGGGTAGTCCTTCTCACATGTTCTGTAGTTCTGTTCTTGACATAATACTTCACTGCCCGCCAGTCCTGCTCTCCGAGGGCTGGTGGCGCTGCCTTGACGCATGCAAGACTGAGTAGCTCCAGAGTGGATGAAATTCATTATTTGTCAAGTCTGTATCCCTCTCTTCACGTATTTCTATTTGACTAAACTGTTGGCATGGTGCCCGTTCAACATCTGAAAGGGAGTTCCCAATATCGTGGTGTAAATCCGTTTTGTCACGAGACACATGAATGAGGCCTTGTTTCCCCTTGTCTTGTTTGGTTAAAGACCATCATTTGTGACATAGCGACTTCAGCCAACTGTGACCACATCTCTCTCCAGCATGCCTTATAGATATGTTTGAAGTCTACCTCCAACTTCTAAGGCTTTTTCCTGAAAATTCCCAAACATACACGTGTAAATCCAGATTTTCTCTAAAATACAACGATATACACACAATACAACTAATGAATAATGTGTGTGTAGATTGTGTTCAATAGAGTGGACATGTTTAACTATACTGGTGGGAACCAGAAGTCCCCACACGAACAGTAAACTAACAAAAATTAGACAAACTGGGGACATTTAGCCGGAAAAAGGCAATTTCTAGGGGAGGTTAGAATTAGAGTTAAAATGAGGGTTTAATGGTTAGGTTAAGTTAAAGTGTTAGCGTTTGGGCTTAAGGAAAATAGGATTTGTGTGTCTGTGTGTGCTGGGTGTTACTGTGTTTGTCATTTCACGTCCCTATTGTTCCATGAGATGTTGTTTTATGAAAAATAAGGTAAACGTAATTTTGCTGTTTGCTTGAGTAATTAGAGATGGAAGGGAGTTCAAATAAACAAACAATGTGAGTGGTGGGGCGACAGTGCCATTATTTCACAGATCGCAGATTATTGGATTATGTTATTTTTAAGTAAACAATTTTTTGTTGGATCGCACCTTTTTTTTATTACTATGAAGGAAATAGTAGTATTTAGGTATTTAAGTGCCTATTACGTAAAAAAACTTTGCCTTGTTTTACTGATTTTAGCTCATAAAAGCTTTGCAGAGTAATACATCCAAACCCTTTCAGAACGACATGAACAAAGATGGATCCAATTCTAGTTCACAAGAGAATGCCAAGACAGTGCCAATGTCTTCTAGCCCCAAAGTTTGAGAAGAAGCTGTTTGGCAGCCGTGGTACCACAGCCGTGGTATATCAGAACATATACCACGAGCATGACAAAACATTTATTTTTACTGCTCTAATTATGTTGTAAACAGTTTATAATAGCAATAAGGCACCTCAGGGGTTTGTGATATATGGCTAATATACCACGGCTAAGGGCTGTGTCCAGGCACTCCACGTTGCGTCGTGCATAAGAACAGCCCTTAGCCGTGGTAAATTGACCATATACCACACCTCCTCGGGCCTTCTTTCTTAAATATACCACACCCCCTCTGCCCTTTTTGCTTAAAAATAGATAAAGTGTATAATTCTTTCCCAGCTAACAATGAGGAATCGGCCAAGAAGCGGCCCTCTTTCGGGAGGCCGGAACTGATTGAATAGTCCCGGAACCGGGTGTCGGATTTGGCCCTGAATCAAAATGAATGACTGCCCATTTCCATCTACCGGAATTCAGCTGACTTTGCCAGCATCTTACCAGAATCCCACAGAAGCGGCCCGATGCAAATTTAAGTAAATGTATACAAAATTACCAGATTTAGTCATTTTAAATATGAATAGATTTTACGCAAACAAATTATATCCATCCAAAAAGCACCATACAACTGGTGACTGTGTCAGCATGCATACACCTGGCCCACCACAGAAGTTGCTACAGTGCGATGGGACAAGGACATCCAGGCCAGCCAAACCCTCCCCTAACTCGGACGACACTGGGCCAATTGCGCATTGCCTCATGGGTTTCCCGGTCGCGGCCAGCACGGGTCTTGAACCAGCATCTGTAGCAACGCGATGCAATGTCTTAGAACGCTGCGCCACTCAGGAGGCTCCAGCCACAAAGTTTTTAATGCTTATCAATTGCCTTGCACAAAGTATCAAAATACTAGAATACTACAAAGGACTATTAAAGAATTTCATTTAAATGTTGATTGCATTTTTTTTATCACAGAAACAATGAGAAAATATGGAAAAATAAATAATAACATTTGGGCCAGATTACTATCACCGGAATCAGCCCGAGCCCCAAGTAATGTACACATTTGGGCCAGATAACTCTCACTGGAATCGGCCCAAGCCCCAAGTAATACATTTTGGCCAGATAACTGACACCGGAATCGTCCCGAGCACCAAGAAATACATTTGGGCCAGATAACTGACACCGGAATTGGCTTGAGTCCCCAAAAATTTATTTGGGCCAGATAACTGACACCGGAATTGGCACGAGCCCCAAGTAATACATATGGGCCAGATAACTGACCCCGGAATCGGCCCGAGCAATACATTTGGGCCAGACAACTCACACCGGAATCGTCCCGAGCTCAATCCCCACATCCTAGCCATAAGTAATACTGCCGAAGGAGGCCCAGACTCGGGCCACATGACGTCGGCCATGTCTGACTCTCAGCCGAGTACCCCGACTCTCAGCCGGAATCGCCCCAGATCCACTGTGCTAGTTTGTTTACTTCTAAGTCTTCTCCTCCTTCTTGCCATCCTTCTCCGCATCCTTAGTCTTTAAAGGATCGTCTGCTAGACCAACATAACATCATCGTCATTTTACACAGTAAACTAGCACTCTCATTCTAGGGTGGTTTCACAAAAAGCAGTATAGCAGTAGCAGTGCATGGGTCAGTGCAGAGTTTGACCCTGCAAGTCAGAGTCCTGTAACAGTGATAGGGTGTGTGGAGGTGAAAGGGGGAGAAAGGGACGAGCAGTTTGTTTAACCCAGGGCGGGCGTGTTGGGATGGGTGTCTGCGGGTGTACGAGTTGAGGCCGTTTTGGGGGCTGGGGAGGGAAAGCATTATCACAATCGAGAGTCTACACTCTGCAAGGCATCGGACGTGCTTAGAGGTTAGAGCAGGGGTTGACAAACTTTTTGGCACGTGACCCCCACCGGGAAAAAAAAGTTATGTAATAAACTGATCATGTACTAAAAACCTTTTGGGCTATAACGTTCTATCACAAATCATTCTGACAGTAGTTTTTACAAAATTTATATCTAAAGACAGTATGGTCTGAAGTGACTGAAATGCATCAGAAATGTATTGGGAAGGTCAGACCATCGGGCAATTATGTTGTATGATCTTCTATGTAGAAAATAACATAATTGTTGATGATGTTCTCCCCCCCCTCTCCCCCCAGGCTGCTTTAGGGCCTGTTCTTGTTCACTCCGTTATAACAGCTTGTGGGCATAGTACGGGGAAACAGTACATACGTACATGTTCCTGAGAGTCTTATCTTTCAGTGATGGGGTCCTACTATTTTTAAGCATAAAGGATTCAAAAGATAGAGCCACATTTGTCGGAAGAGAAAAAAAACTGCTTTGCCTATTGCAACCATATCTAGCGGTAACCGGAGGTTACTGAATCCGGTTCTATGAACATAGTGTGAATTTTCTCTCACAACCCCATTTTCAAATCAGGCAACTCCATACAGTATGTGGTCGCGACCCCTAATTTGCAAAACCCTGGGTTAAAGATCAGGGGACTTGGTTAGTGGTCATAGGTCAATACAACAGGGGAAAACCGATTAGCCATAGGAAATGAAAAAAGAGCAGGGATCAGGGAGAGGTTTGTAAAAGAGTGTGTAGTGGGCTGTACCTGTGGCGGTTGTGTTGGGTTGTGTGTCTGCAGGCAAGGACCACTAGCGGGTGACGTGCTCAAACATCCGGACCTTGTCGAATCACGGTCAGAACACGATCAGGACAGATGACGCACAAGGTCATACATTATCACATTATCATAAGACCAGTATGGTCTTATGTCACTTTAAAATGTCACTTACACAACCTATATGTGCCCTGAAGTGGAATATGCAGTGGTGTGGCACTCAAGAATAATAATAAAGCGTAAAGCAATCAAAATCATACTGGGGTCTGACTACACATACGTATCGCGAGTGATTCAGACCTAAATGAAGCTTAATGAAGCTACTGATACCTACCGCCAAGTCACCTAACATCTTCCTAGAGCCATAAACTACTGTCATGAATTAACATGGACTCTCAGTGGAGCCATTTTATTTCTTAGGCGTAAACCGCCGACGCGTTGATGTCACGTGTCCGTTTATTATTTAAGATCTTGCCAGGAATACCTTCAGAACTTCTACAGGGTGCTTTTCCCCCCTTTTTTTAAACATATTTTTCATTGCCAGAGTAATCTAATCAATGTAATATATCGATTTAGCTCAAATAGGCCTAACACCTCTATAAAAAAAAAGATTAGGGTAGTTGACTTGCAGCCAGACACCATTACTGTATAGATGGTGAGTTGACAATGATCTTATATTCAGTAGTTCTTCTCGACTGTATGTAATGAAACCTAAGATGACCTGGGGTACTAATGTAAGAAATAACACGTAAAAAAAAAAAAAAACTGCATAGTTTCCTAGGAACGCGAGGCGGCCATCTCTGTCGGTGCCGCAAATAAAATTTGATTTGATTTGATATAGGCCTATTTCTAAAACCAATATGGGCACAAGGGCTTTGTTAGAGCTCCATTCAGAAATAATAGGTATATTTACGTTTCCCTGTTTCACAGAAGCAATCACTGTCACCATGCACTCTTTAGGCTATATGCTATCAATTTCTGTGGAGAGATTGATGTCTTGTGGTTAAAAGCAGGGCTTGAATTGAGGGGGTATGTGAGGATATAACCCTTGTTATAGAGAAGTGCAGAAAGCATAGGCTACCCCTTGTTGGCTTATGAACTGTGAGGAAAAAGCAATGGTCCAGATTAAACAATCTAGGCAAAAACAATGATTAACTCTGCAATGCTTTCTGCATAGTCTACCAGCCTATCTGGCTCAGCCTCAACATGGGTTCATAGGAGCCTATAAAAACATAATAAAAAAATATATAAATCAAGTATCATTATCCCTAAAAAAGTGTTAGGCTATGGCTATAGCAAAATACCCCAGAAATATGAGTGACAGGTCTATCCATAGACCAAACAGCTTAACAGATAAACACATTTGAGGGGGGAATTGCATTAAATCAGTGCAGTTGCGTTCTTGCACATAACCTAAGTCAACAAAGACAAAACATCAATTAGACAACAATTACATTGCTCTACTTAGGAGACACTGTCAGCATTACAACGTATTGCATGACCGGGTAGTGAATTACTCATCATCACTGCTCTTCCAAGATGGGTGGTAATTTCATCTAGTATTCTTCAAAAAAAGGTTCCTCACTTGTGTCTCCATGGCCAGTCTGAATCACCATTAACTATAAGTCAACTCTTCGCCAGCTACATCTCGAGTCACGAGGAGGCACATCGTTGACTTATATGGCCTTCATTTTGAGGTTGTGTCTTTAGAGATAAACATTAACGAGTCTCCCAAGGGAGGACTCCTCTTCAGATGCATCAATGCTGCATAGAAACATAAAATTGAAAATCATCCCACAGTTGATTGAATATTTTGCAGCGCAGGGTTTCTACTTCAGAAAAGGGTCAGAAAAGTCCTGTTAAACGGGCTGTTAAAAATAGATTGCAGATGCTCCGATAGCGAACCAGTTCGTCTGAAGACTAATATTCTTCTCGTTGTTTAGGTTAGGCACAAGGTCAGATTAGGATCTGAGCCTGAGATAGGCCAACATATTGTGCCACCAACCATTAAAACGACTGTCTCCATTTGGATGTTGCTGCTGTTCTAAGACCTCAAAAGACAGTATTATGTTTTTTTTTCACTCGTCAATCTTACTTACCACCATTTTCTACCTGTCTATTGAAAATCTAAAAGAAACACCCTTGCAGAATCAATGTACAGATCAGCTCGGACTTAGCTCTTCGGCTGTGTAAGCAGTTCTCCTCGGTGCTCCACAGTAACATCTCCCTTGGATATGAATTCAGTGGCAAAAACTACTCATCTTAGCAGACATAAAATCTAAATATTAAGAGTTATTACATTGTGCTTGTCAATTGTTGCAGAGAATAATTACTGTAAGGAGCCCCTGGGCTGCTACCAAACTGTGATGTGGGTGTTGTAAAGTGCCTTGCTACAGGGCACAATGGTGGTTGGTAGCATACAGAGATATTGAAGCCCGGTGGGTTACCGCTTCCATATCCCTGTGTACTACCTACCGCCATTGGGCAAGGGACTTGACTGCTATGTTCTCTCGGGGCGCTGCTCTTCCGCAGTTTTTAAACGCACTGAAAAATCACCTCAAATCAATCCAGACATAATGTGAAATGTGTATTGTAAAACTCTATCACTCTAGTTGTATTGGCTACAATTACTTTAAGTTAGTAGTTGCTATTTAAACAGATGTGAACCTTTTTCCAGGCCCCTGACTACCATCTGTTTATATGATCACCCCATTCAAAATGCCAAGCTCTTTCAAAAACAGTTGTTCTCAAAAAGTGATCTCACACTGTCTAAAAGTGATCTCACACCGTCTAAATGTGATCTCACACTGTCTCACATATCACCAGCAATCCTTGTTCAAAATTAGGTTCAGGTGTGCAGCAGGGGGTTTGGGGAGGGGGATGCACTGCACTGGGAGGGGGATGCACTGCACTGGGAGGGGGATGCACATTTTAAAAAAAGAAAGTGCTGCATCAGAAGTTGTCTGTACTTTTTCAGACAGAATTCTGCTCCTGCATATAAAGTTATAAACGTTGCCGAATTATGTTTTGCTGTGTTGTTTATGCTGTTTTTATGGTAGGCTAGTGAGAACGTGCTTTCTTTCTACTAAATGTCTTGGTAAGTCACAATATTTAACAAACTTTAAAGTACCTTTTTAGGAAAGAGTGGTCTTCGTGTAGCAGCAGTTAGGGCTGTGATAGACAGTTCTGGTCGCCTAGTGATGGAAGTTGGAGACAAGTAAAATGCAGTTCATGTCTCCAGAGAAGGTTTGGTGTCGGCGATTAAAAACCAGTAGTGTAGCCTAACCTAACAGACAAACAAACATGCCATATTGGTTTCAAGGGGCAACATATCATTATATCTGAAAAAGGTAATCGATAACAGGCTAGACCAGGAGCTAGAGTTGACAGGTCAAGTTAACATTTTAAGAACAGTGACCACTCAAAACCTGCCCCAAAGGCCTGAAAACTAGCCCAATTGGCTTTTTTCCCGGCAAAAGAGGAGTTGCCATATTTATACAATAAACCCTTTTTCCATAATGTTATCGAGCCAATTAAGAATGAATAATCTAGTAACTTGTAGCGACATTAGAAGCAAAAAAAATTTCATCAAAATAATTATTATTGCGAGCTATGACATGACGCAATAAAGGAATTTGAATATGTCGCAAGAGAAAAGATAATTCGCCATTATTAAACTTGCCAGATAATGTTCCATCAATAGATGTCCATTTAACTGGTTTTACTGCTATGATTAAGCAATAAGGCACAAGTGGGTATGGTACGGCTATAGGCTGTTCTTAAGCATGCCTGGATACAGTCGTTAACCGTGATATATTGCCATATACCACAAACTCCGGGGTGCCTTATTACTATTATAAACTGGTTACCAACGTAATTAGAGCAGTAAAAAAGTATGTTTCTGTCATACCCTTGATATACCACGGCTTCAGTCAATCAGCAGATTTGAACCAGATTTATAATTGTAAATAAATCCCCTTGGCGCCTGTGCATAACTATAGATAAATCCGACAGGAGAATTCTGGCAATTATGCTGTTATTATGTGCCAGATGTTTAGAATACAAACTGTTATAAATGGCCCATTTGCAAGATTGACTTGTCATTTCAATAGGCATAGGCTACAGACAAAAATATGGGTTTATGATTGTAATTTAACTTTGCCATGGTTTGCTTAGATAAAGGCAGGTAACCTACAGCCCCTGATAGGTCTACATCGCATTTCAGATTGTCTACAGTAGCCTTGACAAGATGTAGGCAATATGTAAACTGAACAATTTAGCAGCTTGCTTAGTTCAAATTAACTGAAACATTTATTTAACATGAATAGCGAGGCAATTTCGAAATATATCATTCTCCCAGTGATGATTTTAGAATGTCAATTTTGGTGGGGCAACAAAACTCAAAAAAGTGGGATGCATGCCAGCAAAGCCACTACACAACACAACACTAATTGTAATTGCACTATAAAGGTGACAAACGGTGCCCAACAAACTGTTAGGGCCTACTGTACATAAAGCTGTCCCAACAGCAGAGTCCCAACATCTTACCACTGCTTCACCTGGCTTTCAGCGGAGCCTTGTCTGGCAGCTAAACAGTTCATTCAAGAGAGAATAGAGTAGATGTCACGGGTCAAAATTTTGATTGATGACCCTATGTGAACTCTATGTGAACCCTATGTAGTGATGACGTGTGCATGTCTTCTGGTCAGGCAAGCCTGGTTAGGTGGGGGCTATGGGGTGAGTAAGGGTCCCTTTGACAGGCCGTTAATGATTGATGACCCAAGCCTGATAGACAAGCCTGGTTAGGTGGGGGCTATGGGGTGAGTAAGGGTCCCTTTGACAGGCCGTTAATGATTGATGACCCAAGCCTGATTTATGACCCTATGTAATGATTTATGACCCTATGTCATGTAGAAGGGTGCATGCCCTGGGTTGAGTAAGTGACCATGTGTCAGGTCAACCTGTTACTGTTTCTCACGGTTTGGGTTGGTTAAGGCCCCTTATAAAGCCGCTGAACAATACCTGTTTAAGAGTGCACAAGATCTTAAGAATAACCATGGAATTTGGGATCGGTACCAAAGCAGTGATGACTGTAACAACTGAAACAGGCCTTCGGGTTGCCCATAGAGAAAGGGCAAAGTATCAACCAGCAATATATGATGCGCCAAAAAAACGTTTTTTAAATGTGTATAGAACCCAAATACCGCCAGCACATGCTCTGACAGATCAAGTGCTGATGTCTAATGGCCAGCAGTGGGGGTATCGGTTTGATTACCTGGCCTGTAGAGTGACCCTCTATACGGTAGATGAAGGAGAAGAATATACAGACCAGACTGTAGGCTTGGAATATGGTGTTGAAGACTGGTCGGTTTTTCGCAAGGTTGTGTGTCCTGAACTGAGCCTTATCACCAAGGGGTATAGTGTGTTCACGGGCCACGAGACCCGTTGGGAAGGTACCCCGGACTCCTCAGGACAAATATTTCACAGGGTGAAAATACAAAGAAAGAATGGCCGACCGTGCGGCAGCGTGGAGTTCTATATCGGCACCGAGGCAATCCGAAACCACAAACTTAGGGGTGGTGGCCTGACTGGGGATACCCGACTGCGTCTGCTTATTCCTTTTAACAGTTGGGATGTACTGGAATTGAAAATGTTGCAACCGTTGGATGCTCTCTTTGTACAGAGCCAACAGCGTCAGAGCCTTGTTCATTTAAAGAAGTGCATAATATATACGAATCGTAAAGATTACGATGCAAAAGAGCCTCAAGAAGATACAGCGTCAGAAGAAAACTAAGTAAGCGGATGCTTTAACCCCGCCCCCCCAGATACCCAAGGGCCTTGTTCTACAATAAAAAGAAAAAAAGCAGACAGTTCTTCATTTCAGCATACACCATGGATCTCCAGACCATCTACGAGGAAGCCACTACGTCATGGGGGCCCGACACTAAAGACTCTATGCCACGAAGCCCTACACTCTACGCACCCCTGGCAAGACCCGTGACACCCCCGACATTTACCCAGCCTGAGGATGTGTTTGATGGGGTGGCCAGTACTGTTTTTGTGGATACAATCAAGGCCTCTGTAGCTACACTTTTAAACGTGGTGATTGGCGAATATATACGAGAAAAATGCATCGGCTGTGAGATCAATCATCCCAGCCAGCGTCGTCATCCTTGCCTCTACGACCCTCCTAGATACTACTTTTTCAATCATTTTGAGGAGCTGGTGAAAAGACTGTGGTCCTGCCGTTTTATACCAGCGCTGGTCATCGCCCTGGAGTCTATGGGTATTGCGCCGTCTATCCCTAGAGTTTACGGGGTAACCGAAGCCTTCCTACATGAACTGAAGGAGGCCCTCTTCATCCATGAGAAACTCAAAGAAATCCGACACACCCTGGTGGACGACAACAAATACAGGGAAGCTGTGATGGCTGATGTGATGCTTTTCTGGCTCAATAAATCCCAAGAGACCGAGTGACATTTTGTTTATTTAGAGCTATGGGTAACTATGTGTCTACGATGTTTGAGCGAATAAATACATTTTTTCTTTTGAGAGACCTTACAAATGTTATGCATCAGATTATTGAAAATAAAGTGAACAATGTAAAGTTCTACACAACCCACAATACAGGGGTTATTGTAGAGCGTGTGTTAAAAATGGAGCAAATCATGAAACATGTCCGACATACGGGCGAGAGTTTACAATGGTCACATATGGTATCAAGGCTTGTTGAGGATTCTGAAGAACTAGAAATAACTTTGGCTAAGATTTTACATTATTTGTTTGAACCACCCTTTAATGTGAATGTGTATCATATTTGTTGTTTATATACTTATATATCAGACGTGTGTGTTTTAAAAATTCAGCGAAACAAACCTGTAAATCTAAACAATATATACAGGGTGTTGCATGCTGTGATTGTTGAGAAAACGGGGACTTGTATCTTGCAACAAATCCTGAATTGTCTGTATACGTAATAATTGTTGCATTCTTAAAATAAAAATTCACAAACTGAAATGTTGTCGTTATATGAAAGTGGCTCATTACAGTTATTGTACCTCAGAGAGGCAAGAAGGATGGCTGAGCAGCTGTTGAAAAACATATATTATAATCCCTCTAACCCCGGGTCTTATGGGGGTAAAGAGCGTTTACAGAGAGCTATAGTCGAAGAAACAGGTAGTCTGTTAAGCGATGCTAAAGTGAATGAATGGTTATCAGAGCAAGATGCCTACACTCTACATAAACCTGTAAGAAAACATTTTCCAAGAAATAGAGTTTTTTCTACGCATCCATTATCCCAATTTCAGGCGGATCTATGTGACATGCAGTCCCTTGCCGATAAAAATGATGGAAATCGCTACATGCTAACGGTTATAGATATTTTCTCTAAATTAGCCTATGTAAGGGTGTTAAAAAATAAGAGCGGGGCAGAGGTGACCAGGGCCTTTGAATCGATCTTGAAGGCAGGAGGCGCCCCCAAGAAAGTGCAGACGGATGGCGGAAAAGAATTTTTTAATCAAACATTTCAGAAGCTAATGAATAAGTATAATATAGTACATTTTGCTACAGGCTCTGATTTGAAAGCTTCGGTTGTGGAACGCTTTAATAGGACTTTGAAAGAGCGGATGTGGCGCTATTTTACAGCTCACAACACCAACCGATATACAGACATAGTTCAGGATTTAGTAAACGGTTACAACCACAGCTACCATAAGACTATACGTATGAAGCCCTCGGAGGTCTCTTCGGAAAACTCTTTTCAAGTCTTTAAAAATATGTATGGTTTGTTCCCACTTCGCCGTAAGAAAAAAATGACTTTTAAATTCCTAGTGGGTGACTTGGTGCGTATATCAAAGTTGAGGGGTGTTTTCGACAAAAAATACGAACAAGGCTTTAGCTCGGAGTTGTTTACCGTTACCGAATGTCTGCCACGCATTCCGCCGGTCTACAAATTAAAAGATTATGACGGGGATCTTATAGAGGGATCTTTTTATGAGAAGGAATTACAGAAGGTCCAGTTGGGTAAAGACAAAGTCTTTCACGTGGAGGAGATTCTAGATCAGAAGAGAGAAAAGGGTAAAAAATGGTTGCTGGTCCGCTGGAAAAACTGGCCTCAAAAGTTCAACAGTTGGGTATTGGAGCAGGATGTGGTGGAGGCAACGGGGGTTAATTTAAACCCCTAGTCATGATAACTAGCGCATCATTCGCGTGTACACAGTTGGGCATCATGGAACACAGCGGCTTCTACCTGACTCTCCCCAGTAATGCGTCGGCACAGATATATCGGAATAATCAGAGTTCGAAGTATACAACCAATTTTCCAAAGCCTATAGAGTTATCAGAGGCTTGGGAAGTAGGTCTCAGCGAGATTACATACCCCCATAGTTGGTATAATATCAAAGCTAAGGACCGTGATTTTTATTGCAAAAGGTTCTCGGAACCTGCGAAACTTATTAAGCTTAAAAAAGGTTTCTATAGAACCGTCGACAGGATCGTCTCAGAGTTGAATGAACACCTAACCCTGAACAAGATGGAAATATTCCTATTCTACAATCCAATCCATAAAAGGATACAAATCTCAGGGCCTGCTAACGGAGGTATAAAGACCAGCGGTAATTTATCCTACATGTTGGGGATGGGTCCCAATAAATGGACGTATGTGAACGATAAATTATTCCCATTCCCTGCGGATATACATGCAGGCTTTTACAACATATTTGTCTATACCGACATCATAACCTATCAAAGGGTCGGAGACAGCTGTGTCCCCCTCCTGCGAACAGTTCATATAGACGGCAAGGATGGGGACATCGTCACTGTCAATTATGACAAGCCGCACTACGTACATGTCAGCAAGAACTATATTGAAAACATTCTGGTTGAGCTTAAAACGGATCAGAACGAAAACATTGAATTTACTTATGGTAAAACGATTGTAAAACTCCACTTTAGACCCACCAAAACCTCTCTACATATATAATAGCTGTATTATATTTATAAACATAATACAAATAAAAGGGTTATGGAGCTCCATCAGCTCGACCCTAACCGTTATGTTTCATACTATGTGGATCAAGTGGGTAATGGACTACCAGGATATCATGGAGCGCCGACAATGTATGGTTCGGGGATAGGAGGTATATTCCGTAACCTCTTCAGGATGGTTTTACCGTTTATGAAGAGAGGCTTCAGCATAGCCAAACCACATTTAAAATCAGCGGCTAAAAATATAGTAAGTGAGGTTGTAGCCAATGCTATGACCCGAAGGGCGTCACCAGAGGTGGAGCATCAAGAAGGCTCGGGGCTTATGATATTGTCACGAAGGCCAAAAAAGAGACCTCCTGGTTTAAGGCGTAGACCTGCACCTAAAAAGCGGCGGTTAACTGTTAAAAGAACCTCAGTAAGTCAAAGACGGGGTAAAGTGAGGAGGTCTGTACCAAAACAGGCTAAAAGAATACTAGGAAGTATTTTCTAAAAGAATAAGTGACATGGCTCTTTTACATCGAATGTCCTCTGAAGCTATAAAGACAGAACTTGATCTTTTCACGGCACCGTTAACGCAGCATTCAATAGATAGATCCAGTTATGTGGAGATAGCCCCTCTCTCTGCTATTACCGATAACGGGCCTATCGAATTTTTCATACCAGGCCATGGTGACAACTATCTGGACCTCAACAACACCTTGGTGCATTTACGTCTAAAAGTGACCAAAAGAGATGGGTCTAATATTGCAGACGATGCCAAAGTGAGTCTCATTAATTACCCCTTGGCCACCATTTTCTCCCAAGTTGATGTGACTTTGGGTGAACGCCTAATCAGTCAAAGCAGCGCTACATACCCTTATAGAGCCATCATGGAGTGTTTACTAAACTACTCCGAAGACACTCTCAAAACCCAATTTAGCGCCGGGCTGTTTAGCAAGGATACTGCAGGAGCCTCTATGGAATCGACAGACCCTTCCACCGGTGCAAACAAAGGACTAGCGGCACGAGCTCGCTACTGCGCCGAATCTCGAGAGTTTCATTTGCTAGGCCCTATACACTCTGACATTTTCTTTCAAGAACGGTTACTCTTAAATTCGGTTGATTTAAGATTAAAATTAACCAGGGCCAAGGATGATTTTTGCCTGATGTCTCCCCAAGACGGGGATTTTAGTTTGAAAGTGTTGGGGGCAACCCTTTTTATTAAAAAAGTATCTGTATCTCCGGCCGTGCGCCTGGGTCACTCACATGCTTTGATGAAAGGAAATGCCCTTTACCCTCTCCAAAGAATTACCATGAAAACCTTTAGCATACCTGTGGGCAGTAGAATCTGCAGTCAAGAAAACCTATTTCTAGGCCCTTTACCTAGATATGTGGTTATAGGTCTGGTTGATCACGCCTCTAATACGGGCAGTTTAGATAAAAACCCCTTTAATTTTCAGCACTTCAATGCAGAGTATGTAGCGCTCTGTCAGGACGGACGTCAGGTTCCGGCGAAGGCTTTCCAACCACAATTTAATAACAACATATCTGTGCGAGAATTTTACAATCTATTCCTGGCTACAGGGCGACATCTAAAAGATCTCTCTTTACCTATTGACAGAAATGATTTTGCAGAGGGTTACACATTGTATGCTTTCAATTTATCACCTGATGATGACACCTCAGGAAATCTGTCTGTGGTGTCCCAAGGTAACCTCAGGCTGGAAATGCGTTTCCGTACACCTTTAACCTGTACAGTTAGCATGATTGTTTACGCATGCTCTGATTCAATCTTGGAAGTGAATGCCCGAAGACAGGTCTTAGTGGATTATTATTAAGGACCTTTGAACAAAGACATGAATACCCAAGAGTTGGACGGGCTCATGAGCCGCTTGATTGGAAAACAATTTTGTGGAGTGTTGGCTTGTGATGAATTACCTATGGAGATATGGTCTGAGAGGCCTGCAATGTTTATTGTCAATACCCATCCTAAACACATGCCTGGTGAACATTGGCTAGCTATGACATTAGAACAGGAAGGTGGACGAAAAATCTCAACTTTTTTTGATTCCTATGGCTTTCCCCCCGGTTTTTCACATTTCCCTAAATCTATTAAAGATTTTTTGACCCTAAACGGTACAAAGATCTACTACAACATCAAACAAGTGCAAGATAACCTTTCCACTACATGCGGTCACCACTGTGTATTTTACCTGTGCCAAAGAGCCCGGGGAGTTTCTTTTGAAGATGTTATGTCTCTTTATAAGGATGATTTAAGAAGTAATGATAACCTTGTATCTTGTTTTGTTAGAAAATATCAAAAGTGTTCAAATGTGTGTCCTTTAAGAACGCGTAATCAAGGCGTATGCTCACGTCATATGTTTCAAGAATGCCACAAATGTTAACTTGCTTATTTTTCAAATAAAAAATTTATTGAATTTAATCATAGTCATTCAAAAGTCATTTTCAAAAGTCTAACCACGCCGAGAGATCGGGTTTAGGAAAAGGTCCTGAGACGTTCATGGGAGTAAATGAGTTAGCATCATCGCTTTCATATGGGGCCGGTGTCGTTGGGGCATCTTTAGGGGTGCTGTATCTCGTTGAAGGCTTTTGTTTTAAAGCTTGAATCTGTTGACGAAGCTTATGGTTGGGTACACCGGAGAGGGGGATGTTGAGGATTGCCAGGGCCTTAAGAAACTGACGCCAGCCGGGAGGCCTTCGGTCATCAGCAACCTTGTGGGCAGCCGTGGTACTTTTAAGCAAGTCCTGCATATGGGACCCCCTAACCACAGAGCCCTGAAGGATAAACTCTCCAGAGTCGTTCCAAGCAGCTATCCCCTTTGAGTCTTTTATCTTGTTCATAATGTATTTAACATTCTTCCTGTTACGTAAAGGCACATGTGTCAGTAGGTCATGCATAACTTTATCTTCAAATGGCATTTGAGCTTCACCCGACATATTATCGCCACTAGGTAAGATCGACGGTACAGGCCTTACAGGGGCATGGCTATCGTTAGGTTCGACATCTGTTAAAGGGTCCGGTAGGGAAAGGGTTAAATGGTTAGTCTCTCTCTCCCCTTGCTTTACCCGAGTCAAATACCTTTGCATTAGGTTTGTGTATTTTTGAATCTTATCATAGGGGTTCAATCCTTTTCGGTTCAAAACATCCTTCATGGCCGTATCCAAATCATTTTCCGCTGTTTGTCTGATATCTTCAGGACCCTGCATTTGTTTTTTAAGTCTATCCAACTCTTGTTGAGGCACCAAGTACATTTTAGTGGCCATCACACCCACGTGTTCAACCACCACGTCTGGCCGCAATAAGGCTGGTGATGAAGGGCACGGCTATACTGAGTAAAGGTAGAAGAAAACCCCCAGACTGTTGTATACTATGTCTTTTCTTTTGAAGACTGGCCCTTTTATTGGCAAAGAGTTTGATCGCTGTCTTTTGTCTCCTTAATTTTTTCAATTGGTTCAGGGTGAGTGGAATGCGTCCTTTGAGAAGATTCAAAGCAATCTCACATAGGGCTAATATGAGATCTGAAGAACAGCGACCCAAGATGGCCTTCCGTTCTTTAGCTGTAGAACCTACTAGCCTTCTCAAGAGGGGGAGGTTTCTTTTTAAACGCAGAGACATAGCGTTTACTTTTTAGGAAGGTATGCAGCAGGCCTCTCCCCCGGAAACAGCCCTGTACGTAGCCTAAGGTGTTCTGGAGTATTTGCTTTTAAATCCACGATTAAATAAGAAAATGGCTCTTTGGTAGCGTCCTCATAGCTCTCCATAAAGTATGATTTCCGTCCAGGGTACATCTGCTGAGCTAGAGTGCTAATTTGCAGTTTATCTCTAGGATTTTTAAACAATACCATGTAGTTGGCATTCAAGCTAATGGTCCGACTATTTTTACCTTGGTGAAACACATTCTGGACCAAGTAAAGCACGGACAGGTTTCTATGATGAGTATATTGGGTAAAAGCTCGTGCAATTTCAGGGTGTTCGCTACCAGCAAATAGCATATCGTCCAAAACCAGCAGATTATTTACATGTGGGGGGAGAAGTTCATCATCAGACAGAGAATCGGGTATTCCTTCAACAAACTTGATTTTTATTGTCTTCAATAATTCATCATACAGAGGTTGGTAACATGAATAACACCATACAATATTGTCAGGCTTTTGAGATAACACATGTTCAGAATTCTCTAAAATACTTTTTACAAAAAAAGTTTTGCCACTGTTTGAAGGGCCGGCAATTAATGCTGAAAAAGGCAATTGTAGCCGGGGGTCAAAACCCTCGACAGCAGTCATAATATCTTAAGCTTTAAGACACACTGGGGCTTGTAGCATAAGTCAGTAGCCAAAGGGCAATGTGGTACCGTCAGGCAATAGCTGTCTCTTGTCATAGACTACCCTGAATCTTTTAGTGAGTGGTGCGTTTCTTAGATGGAACCCCTTTTTATCCCTCACTATTTTGTTGTAGGAGCTCAAAATCTCCAAGTCACTATTCTTGTCCTTTACGAACCCCTCGACCAAGCGCGTGATTGATTCCAAGTTTACACGCGGTGCATTTTCATAGTTTTGAGTCACGCCTTTGGCTTTCAACACCACGTGATTGGCTTTAGTCCTAAAAGCATAGCTTTTTGGACCACATGAGGACCATTCTGTAATATGGTCACCCTCTTCGAGTTCACTCGTTAAACCCCCAAGATAGTTGCTAAGTGGGGGGGTCCAATCCCCCGGTTTGCTTACATAGACCACAGAGTCTGTGTCGTGGTAAAGAACCCGCCTCTGAAGCTGTTCCATGAGGGTGTACAGTTCAAGGCGGCCATAGGCTGTGGTAAATGCTGCAAGAAACACATTTACATTACCCGGGGGTAGAACCCACTTTTGGTGGCGCCTCCATTGCACCAAGGCAATGTCTTGACTCAAGAAGGAAAAATGTGAAATTTCGTATTGGTCCGAAAAAACAAATTCCAAAAATTCTTCGGGGTCTTTAATGATCGAAGTTGTTAGCATATTGCATCTCTGCGCTAATTTCCCCCAAAGGGAGTTCAAGTACAATTTCGACACATTTCTTTTGGTTTTGTTGACCTCTATTCTGTCAGGGTCAAGAAGTATGCCTTCTCTGTCATGGTAGTCTTGAATGTACTGGTCTTTACTTTCTTGATCTGTGACCGATGCAGGATAGCCTGAAGCCATCTGCTTGCATCTCAAGAAGGTTTTGATGTACTCTTTAAAAAGTGTGTCTGATTTCCTGGAAAAGTTCCACACTTCAAAGATTTTGGCCACACGATACCCCTTCTCTAAAGCCTTAGAGAATTCTACAGTGACCCATACACCGGTCAGGGCTCTTTCTTGATCTGTGTGATCACAGGGGTTTTCCTGGTTGTGGTTTTCACAGCATGTGCGACAAAGGGGAAAGAAAAGTTTTCCTTTAGGACCCTTGTAAGGCAACACAGGTATAAACAGCCCCCTAGGAGGGTAGACAGTCGCTTTGATTAAACCAAAATAATTTTGGGGTTCGTCAAAGTCGCTGTGAATAATTTCAGGATGCCCTATAGGATAGAATGAGGAACTCATTACATGAGGATATAGGGATGTAAAATCTACATAGCCTATTGTCTCGTCGGGTTGAGCTACATAACGCAATGTCAAAGCATTGGTCCGGCCTCCAAACAAGGCCTGTCGCGGTTCCAGGGGCTCTGGAGGGTCATAATGGGTAAGGAAGGCCTTAACACTAGGATCTGCCTTTTTGAGGGCTGTCCATTCGTGCTCCCACAAAACCACAACTTTTAACCCGTAAGTAGCCTTTAAAGAATTCAGTTTGTCTTGAAACTCTTGGTACATTTCCCCAAAAGTCTTTTGGGTTAGGACACACAAGGTGTGGGGGACAAAGCATAATTTACAACCGTGGAAGAAACAACCGTTGTACTCATACACTGTCTCAACCCCGTCAATCTGTGTGTATCCATCTACATGGTAAGGCCCAAAAGCCTTCTCCCCCCGATTCAAAGCATGTTGGATAAAAATATCTTTATCCTGGGCCAAGTACTCCAACCATTGAATGGAACCACTAGAGTAGGCCTTGAATTGGCGTCGGTAGTTGTCTGGCGATGGGATAGCTATAGATTCAGGAGTTAGATAGTGTGTACGATAGGTTTTCATGCACGCTGATGCAATAGTTGTACAGCTCCAGGGGTCAATGCCCGCATCTTTGATTACCTCTTCTCTGAATCTGAGGCATCCTTCACGAAGTATAACAACGTCATTGTCACAGTATGATTCCATCTCTTTATGGAAATCAAAAGTGCCATGTCTTACGGTCTCGTACCATGTCATGAATCTCTCACGCTCTTTGGGAGACATTTGATCACACCCGTACATTTCGGGGGCTGGATAAGATCCTATATAATGTAGATTCTCCTCAGATGTGAAGAAATGAGGGAAATAGCCTTTGACAGAGTTTTCAAAACCCAAGGCCTCTGGCAT
This sequence comes from Oncorhynchus kisutch, assembly GCF_002021735.2. Lineage (NCBI taxonomy): Eukaryota > Metazoa > Chordata > Actinopteri > Salmoniformes > Salmonidae > Oncorhynchus > Oncorhynchus kisutch. The sequence goes on from NC_034192.2 coordinate 36,619,948, forward strand.
TTGAGCCAATCTCATGGGTAAGAAGCTTAAGCTGTCAATGTATCTCTGTTTGAAGGCGGGGTCAACAAAGCATAATATTTTACTCCCTTGAGCTATGACACTGGGTGCCACGCCTTGCTGTATCAAAGGGTTCAGAAGCAGATAGGAGTCATAGGCCCTAGCATTGTGAGCTATAAACGTGAAGTTTCTGTACTGGGCTTTTCTAAAATGTTTTAGAAAGAGTTGGGCACAATCGGGTCCCTCGGCCGACCATTTTTCACCCTTGAAAGTCATGGTTGACACAAAAATAGGCAAATGAACCCCTGATTGCTGAGTTGTCTCAAAATCATAAAACACATATTTCTCTGTATGTTCATCTTCAGCCAAGGGCTGAATGTAACACTCATGTGTTACTTCTTGAACTGCTTCCGCGTCTCTGCTTTTCAAAGGACCTTTACAGATTGGGCAGTGTATAATTCCACAAACATGAGGTTTAGGGCTATCTATTTTAAGGTTGTAATTGCAATGACATTTTGGACATTTCTTGTTAATGTCACAACTGCTTACAGATTTACATGCCTTGGGATGCCATGTTTCAGTTTTGTGTTTTTCGTAACAGTAGGCCGAACGACATGTGCGGTGACAATCCGCACAGGGGGTCAAGTTTAGCGGCTGCATAGGGCAATGTTTATCCAGACATACTGAACAGTTGTAACGGCACGAGTGCCCCCCCATGCGTGTGTAGCCGGTATGACAGGCTGGACAGACATATGGCGCGCCTAAAAAGGCTGTGATGTTAGTTACGGCATAGTAATGCTCATTTTGCACATAAAAGTACATAGTCTTAGGATGTGGTTCGGGTATATTTTGGAACTTGAGGAGAGCGTCATTAGCCCTACTGTGGTACAAAACCACAATCTTGATGTTCAGAAAGTTTTCAAATTTGACTATGTCTGAGAAAGCCACAGCATCCTGTATACCGAGACCCACCGCAGTTTGTAGCTCGAGAGCTTTATGTAACGCGGCTTGATCCGTACATCCGGGGCTGAGTAAGTGGGCCAAACCTATGGCAAAACATAGCTTATTACCTGGATTGTGAACGTTTATGAGATAGGCCCTTTTATTGCTTATGATTTCGGACTGCATTAAACTCTCGAGCTTTCGTCTCTGACCCCCGCCCCCTTGTGGTTGGCGTACTAATTGTACTACAAGTTCGAGGGTCCTATCTGCTAGCACGTTTAAATTTGACTGTACAAGGCGTTCTAGCAGTTTAACAAATTGTTCAAGCTCTGCTTCACCATTCTGTAAAATAAGCGATACCTTGCTCTGTAGACTGTCTCCACAAATTTCCAACTGTAAGAGATCCCTAGGTTCGCTATAATCTCTGATCCTCGCTAACAGTTCATTCAAAGTGTCCATAAGCATTACGTAAAACACAGCATATTCCCGAATCTGACCCCCCCATGCGAAATTGAAAAACTGGCGAACCTCAATATTGTTGAATTTATTTCGACGCAAAACATGTACACTTCGATCAAGACCTCCCCCCTCCAGATTTACTAGGCAATTGTCCAACTGTTCAAAAACATCGTATTGGGTTTCAGACTCTTCGGACATTGGTGTTAAAGGCTGATTTATAGGTGTCTGGGGTGCCGAATTAAACCTAGCGCTCTCGTTCTGTACACTGATCTCAAGACCGCCCCCCTCCAGATTTGCTAGACATTTGTCCAACTGTTCAAAAACATCATATTGACTTTCAGACTCTTCGGACAATGTTGTTAAAGGCTGTCTTAGAGGTGTCTGTGGGGCCGAATTAAACCTAGGGCTCGCGTTAAGCTGGGTAATTAGAGATATGATGGTTTCGGGAATCTGTGTTAACATGTTTTCCTCGGAAGGCCCTGACTCATTCATACGTGTAATAATGTCTATGAGTTCGGAGGGAATCTGGGATAATAGATTTTCATCTATTGTCATTATGTCAATTACCCCCGAATCATTCATATGGTTAACTATATCTTGGAGCTCTGTAGGGATCCTGGCTAAGAGTGTTTCAATTGTCTCACTTTGGTCTATAGGGGGCGCCATCTGTCTAATTAAGGATGTGTGTGTGTGTGTGTGTGTTTACATGTGTGTTTTTTAACGGCGGTATTTGCTTGTTTTAGCCCTAATGTTTTTTAACATACGGGGTAGCTCGCTACGCCAGAATGACACATCCTGATTGTATTGATGCTCGAGTAGAATACACATGCGCCTCTGGAGTAGAGCCTTTCGTGATTTTAAACCCAGGGTAAACGCTTTGAAAAAACGTTCTTGGTCTATTTCAGAATCTGCTGTTTCCCCCACAGAATTGGCCGATTCAAGAAGGTTGGCAGCTTCACAGAACATCAAATCGTCTACCTCAGAAATGTCATTTAAATCTTTGACATCATCAGGTTTCTCTGGTGTCTTTGGAGCCTCCTCGGGGATGCTTGTCTGGGCATCCTCCGATGTTTGTGCGTTGTGTTCATAAGCCGGTGAGGAGTCTGAAATAAAAATAATACATACACAAATAGGTTATTAACCCTAAAATATGTTAAAAATGCCAAATACATTTCAGATATAAGCCTATATATTAACAATACATTAATTAAATACCTCGGCTTTTTTGACGAGGGCTGTTCTGAAGAAGCTCTGAAACCAAGGGCTGTTGTGTTTGTTCAACCTGTATTACAACATCTGCAGGTCCGGTAGATGGGGAGCCTGAAAAACAAACAAAAAAACAGCATTAGGCCTTGTTTTAACATATTCCGGCATAAAAAAAAATATATAAATATTAAAATAATAATATATATAAATAATAATATATAATTGATTCATACCTAGTCCTTGGAACGACGTCTCGTGAATATCGGCCAAGTAGAATTGTTCGGGTGAAGCGGAACTGTGGATCTGAGCACTAATTATCCTTTGGTGTTTAGAAATATGGGGGACAACGTTGTCCTGGCCAAGGGGAGTTGACCTGCCGTTTAAAGTCTCTGTTCGCTGCTTTTGGGTAAATACATCCTGGGAGTAGGGCAGAATTGTCTCGTAGTCATATGCTTCGCAGAAACCGTTCAGGCTCCATAGGGCATCGTTTAACCTTCTAGGCTTTAGGTCCTCTGTAAACATATAAAATAACTTTTAATATAAGATGCCCACACTTTTTGTTTTTAAGGTATAAATATTTTTATGTATGGAATTCTTGGAGCTTACTTACGTTGACAATTCAGGGCAGGCGTTTGTTTCGGAGACCCATGGGATGATTCGAGCTCAGTTATACCTCGGAGTATCTGCGTGAATGCTTCAGAATCTATAAAACATTCGACAATATTAAGCTATAATCACTTTAGCTAATATTGCCTTGTTATACGGTAAGCATACTGATCCTAATGATTGTTTAATATTTCTATAACATCCCACGCTTTTCAAACAATTCCCCAACAACAACCAAATCTAATAAAGATTTATTTCAAGAACTCACCTTGTGATAGATCCATTAGACTTTTTTCCCCGATTATCTTTTTAACGCTTCAGTCCGATAACGATTCTTGGAGTTTCTGGAGGTGCTGTTTGCATCGGAACTAAAACGCTGCTAACATTGCCCATGGTTTCTAGCGCTTTTGTACCCTACGACCTAGAGAAAAACCCCTGAATGATTTTTTTACATAGCATTTGGGGTTTGTCGTTTTTTTCGGGCTATACCCCCGCCCATGGTATATTTGACACATTTCAAACACATGGTATTGGTGGTGTCTAAACATTAGGATCCTTTGGAGCTTCTAAAATCTCCGGGGTGCTAGCACCTAGATGCATGGGGTGTGTTGTTCTCGACATCGCTGGGATGAATGACTTTTTAGCCCCCCTAAAAAAATAGTTTATGAAAGGCCTTTAAGATTAGGAGTCGGTAAGACACAATATTATTGTTGGGGGGTAGGCATCTGTTTTGCAGGCTAGTTGTAAACCTTGGTTTCAAACGACCCACCAGGCATGCAGGGGTATTTTTTTAACAACAACCCGCCCCCCCTTTTTCTGTTTGTGAAAACACCACACACACACACACACACACAACACACACACACACACAGCCACTACAGAAAACTCCCTCACGCACATGCGCGCGCACATGGCTTTTTTCCGCAAGATTTTTCTCAGGGACAGACTGCGCTAAGAGTGAACAAACGCGAGAGTTCATAACGTGGTGAGATTCTGATTTTAAAACCATTTATTTCATTCAAATATTTAGTACATACATTTTATATCGTTACATTCTTAAGGTATTTTACGATGCCTTTCTTACAGATCCTGGGAGCTTATGCAAACCAACCGCAATTGTCCGTGTCGAGTTCACCCTCAAAGGCAAGGCTCTCTTGCTATGTCCATCAACACATGGTAAGTTTTCACTCCAGGGGTAGATCCGCCGTCGGGCCTTTTGGTCTTGACTCTGTCTCAAGGAAAGCCTCGCCCAGCGCTTTACTGTTCCCCATTTTGGAAGAGAATGTCCAGCTATTCATAAGTGTATGAAAATTGGATAATCCACCCATTTAAAACTAAACACAGGAATAAAAAAGTTTACATGTTTGCGGGCTCTGGAAGCTACCGGAGAATTGACAGACTTTGTAGCATTAGCCTTATCATAAAGGTCACAGGCTAAAATTGTCACTTTGTTGTCAGGGGCTATAGTCCATTGAAGCAATTCTTAGAGCCTTGAGATCACTGCGGCCGCAGACCTGTTCTTCCAACGCATATCCTGGCACATTTGTAACACTTAGGACCTGTTCAATTTACAAAGAGCCCGCCTGATGTTTAGCCATTCTCTCATCCCCAGAGCCGGGGGAAAACTCCCAGGTTTTGCAGGATAAAGGGGTTTGGGTCCACGGTCTGTGAATATCTTTACCGTAGAATCCTCCGGGTGGAATATGTAAGGACATGTGGCCCTCACTCGTCCCCAAAAATCCTTTAAAACATTCTGGAGCTTCACACAGAAACTTCTTCAAGGCCTTTGGTCACTGGGTTCATGACAAGCCCGAGCATAACATCCCTAAAATTGGCATAGGTGTCATTTTTGTTTAATATTCAGGGGGGTTATCATGTACAGTCTTAAAACAGGTATTGTTCAGCGGCTTTATAAGGGGCCTTAACCAACCCAAACCGTGAGAAACAGTAACAGGTTGACCTGACACATGGTCACTTACTCAACCCAGGGCATGCACCCTTCCTACATGACATAGGGTCATAAATCATTACATAGGGTCATAAATCAGGCTTGGGTCAATCAATCATTAACGGCTGTCAAAGGGACCCTTACTACTCACCCATAGCCCCCACCTAACCAGGCTTGTCTATCAGGCTTGGGTCATCATCATTAACGGCCTGTCAAAGGACCCTTACTCCCCCATATCCCCCACCTAACCAGGCTTGCCTGACCAGAAGACATGCACACGTCATCACTACATAGGGTTCACATAGAGTTCACATGGGTCATCAATCAAAATTTGACCCGTGACATCTCTCTATTCTCTCTCATTCAGCCTCATTTACTGCCTTAAAAAAACACAGCATATCTGGCTGACTTGCTAAGAAAATTTGATTTCTACGACAATTGAGATGTGAAACTATAGCACAAGGAGATCAGACAGCAGAAAGAGGCAATCTGTAATTAAACATTGGTGAGCGTGTAGGACGGACGTAGTCATATAACTATTTGTTTAGTCACTTTTGAAATGTACTCGACAGAATTCATACATGGCCATGTCTTAGCAGTGTTTCTCCCTGTCACCAAGTCAGGAACCATAGGATAAATAAAGGGGGCATATAACATATACAATGAAGCTCTTACAAAATTTGATTATTTACATTTCTCTACAACAACAGGTTTTGAGCTACCATGGTCACCACCAAGTCAGAAACAGTAGCATAATGAAGAGGGGTAAATATACCAAAATTAATTAAGATGAGGCACATGGGATACTACACTTACTACACACAACAAGGAACAAAACGTAGTATTATTTCTTAGCTACAGGTACATATCTCCCTGGCATATTAATATTATGGCAGGCAGCATAGCGATCATTTTTAGACTCTGCACCTGTTGTGCTGTGCTACTTGAGCAGAATGTGGCACGGCGGTCCTGGGTGGCGTGGGGCAGAATTTTCATCATCAAGTCTGGCATTCTCTGGATTTCTGGTGCTTTCAAGACAAACTGGGTACTCTGAAAAAATGAGATTGACTCATGATGACGTCATTGATCTTCAGGTCGTATGTCTAGAAAGAGGCCCCAGTTCCCAATTTACAATGCAACCAAAACCTATTTCCAGTCAGAGCTAGTCAGAGTTAAACAGTTGTTTTGAGCGAGGCACAAATCATGCTTCATTAGACCCATGGCTAATGTTGAATTTTATCATTTTAAACCTGTAAAAGGACATACTTTAATCCCATATTTGGGACCGACAACAGCCACTCCACTGAATAGCAGGCTAGTGTTTGCTTTTGCAATGCTTTGCAGTTACCACTGTCACTGATTCCTTCCAACTACTCATAGTTGAATTTGCGATTTCCAACTTGTTGTGTAATGTTTATGTCCAATGGCCGATGAGCACTGAATACGTTTTATCTATGATTACTTTCCATTATTTTAAAAA
>NC_034192.2:36626685-36724109 GCF_002021735.2 Oncorhynchus kisutch
TTCAGGAGAGAATAGAGTAGATGTCACGGGTCAAATTTTGATTGATGACTATGTGAACTCTAGTGAACCCTATGTAGTGATGACGTGTGCATTCTTCTGGTCAGGCAAGCCTGGTTAGGTGGGGGCTAATGGGTGTGAGTAAGGGTCCCTTTGACAGGCCGTTAATGATTGATGACCCAAGCCTGATAGACAAGCCTGGTAGGTGGGGGCTATGGGTGAGTAAGGGTCCCTTTGACAGGCCGTTAATGATTGATGACCCAAGCCTGATTTATGACCCTATGTAATGATTTATGACCCTATGTCATGTAGAAGGGTGCATGCCCTGGGTTGAGTAAGTGACCATGTGTCAGGTCAACCTGTTACTGTTTCTCACGGTTTGGGTTGGTTAAGGCCCCTTATAAAGCCGCTGAACAATACCTGTTTAAGAGTGCACAAGATCTTAAGAATAACCATGGAATTTGGATCGGTACCAAAGCAGTGATGACTGTAACAACTGAAACGGCCTTCGGGTTGCCCATAGAGAAAGGGCAAAGTATCAACCAGCAATATATGATGCGCCAAAAAACGTTTTTTAATGTGTATAGAACCCAAATACCGCCAGCAAATGCTCTGACAGATCAAGTGTTGATGTCTAATGGCCAGCAGGGGGGTATCGGTTTGATTACCTGGCCTGTAGAGTGACCCTCTATACGGTAGATGAAGGAGAAGAATATACAGACCAGACTGTAGGCTTGGAATATGGTGTTGAAGACTGGTCGGTTTTTCGCAAGGTGTGTGTCCTGAACTGAGCCTTATCACCAAGGGGTATAGTGTGTTCACGGGCCACGAGACCCGTTGGGAAGGTACCCCGGACTCCTCAGGACAAATATTTCACAGGGTGAAAATACAAAGAAAGAATGGCCGACCGTGCGGCAGCGTGGAGTTCTATATCGGCACCGAGGCAATCCGAAACCACAAACTTAGGGGTGGTGGCCTGACTGGGGATACCCGACTGCGTCTGCTTATTCCTTTTAACAGTTGGGATGTACTGGAATTGAAAATGTTTGGCAACCGTTGGATGCTCTCTTTGTACAGAGCCAACAGCGTCAGAGCCTTGTTCATTTAAAGAAGTGCATAATATATACGAATCGTAAGATTACGATGCAAAAGAGCCTCAAGAAGATACAGCGTCAGAAGAAAACTAAGTAAGCGGATGCTTTAACCCCGCCCCCCCCAGATACCCAAGGGCCTTGTTCTACAATAAAAAGAAAAAAAGCAGACAGTTCTTCATTTCAGCATACACCATGGATCTCCAGACCATCTACGAGGAAGCCACTACGTCATGGGGGCCCGACACTAAAGACTCTATGCCACGAAGCCCTACACTCTACGCACCCCTGGCAAGACCCGTGACACCCCCGACATTTACCCAGCCTGAGGATGTGTTTGATGGGGTGGCCAGTACTGTTTTTGTGGATACAATCAAGGCCTCTGTAGCTACACTTTTAAACGTGGTGATTGGCGAATATATACGAGAAAAATGCATCGGCTGTGAGATCAATCATCCCAGCCAGCGTCGTCATCCTTGCCTCTACGACCCTCCTAGATACTACTTTTTCAATCATTTGAGGAGCTGGTGAAAAGACTGTGGTCCTCGCCGTTTTATACCAGCGCTGGTCATCGCCCTGGAGTCTATGGGTATTGCGCCGTCTATCCCTAGAGTTTACGGGGTAACCGAAGCCTTCCTACATGAACTGAAGGAGGCCCTCTTCATCCATGAGAAACTCAAAGAAATCCGACCACCCTGGTGGACGACAACAAATACAGGGAAGCTGTGATGGCTGATGTGATGCTTTTCTGGCTCAATAAATCCCAAGAGACCGAGTGACATTTGTTTATTTAGAGCTATGGGTAACTATGTGTCTACGATGTTTGAGCGAATAAATACATTTTTTCTTTTGAGAGACCTTACAAATGTTATGCATCAGATTATTGAAATAAAGTGAACAATGTAAAGTTCTACACAAACCACAATACAGGGGTTATTGTAGAGCGTGTGTTAAAAATGGAGCAAATCATGAAACATGTCCGACATACGGGCGAGAGTTTACAATGGTCACATATGGTATCAAGGCTTGTTGAGGATTCTGAAGAACTAGAAATAACTTTGGCTAAGATTTTACATTATTTGTTTGAACCACCCTTTAATGTGAATGTGTATCATATTTGTTGTTTATATACTTATATATCAGACGTGTGTGTTTTAAAAATTCAGCGAAACAAACCTGTAAATCTAAACAATATATACAGGGTGTTGCATGCTGTGATTGTTGAGAAAACGGGGACTTGTATCTTGCAACAAATCCTGAATTGTCTGTATACGTAATAATTGTTGCATTCTTAAAATAAAAATTCACAAACTGAAATGTTGTCGTTATATGAAAGTGGCTCATTACAGTTATTGTACCTCAGAGAGGCAAGAAGGATGGCTGAGCAGCTGTTGAAAAACATATATTATAATCCCTCTAACCCCGGGTCTTATGGGGGTAAAGAGCGTTTACAGAGAGCTATAGTCGAAGAAACAGGTAGTCTGTTAAGCGATGCTAAAGTGAATGAATGGTTATCAGAGCAAGATGCCTACACTCTACATAAACCTGTAAGAAAACATTTTCCAAGAAATAGAGTTTTTTCTACGCATCCATTATCCCAATTTCAGGCGGATCTATGTGACATGCAGTCCCTTGCCGATAAAAATGATGGAAATCGCTACATGCTAACGGTTATAGATATTTTCTCTAAATTAGCCTATGTAAGGGTGTTAAAAAATAAGAGCGGGGCAGAGGTGACCAGGGCCTTTGAATCGATCTTGAAGGCAGGAGGCGCCCCCAAGAAAGTGCAGACGGATGGCGGAAAAGAATTTTTTAATCAAACATTTCAGAAGCTAATGAATAAGTATAATATAGTACATTTTGCTACAGGCTCTGATTTGAAAGCTTCGGTTGTGGAACGCTTTAATAGGACTTTGAAAGAGCGGATGTGGCGCTATTTTACAGCTCACAACACCAACCGATATACAGACATAGTTCAGGATTTAGTAAACGGTTACAACCACAGCTACCATAAGACTATACGTATGAAGCCCTCGGAGGTCTCTTCGGAAAACTCTTTTCAAGTCTTTAAAAATATGTATGGTTTGTTCCCACTTCGCCGTAAGAAAAAAATGACTTTTAAATTCCTAGTGGGTGACTTGGTGCGTATATCAAAGTTGAGGGGTGTTTTCGACAAAAATACGAACAAGGCTTTAGCTCGGAGTTGTTTACCGTTACCGAATGTCTGCCACGCATTCCGCCGGTCTACAAATTAAAAGATTATGACGGGGATCTTATAGAGGGATCTTTTTATGAGAAGGAATTACAGAAGGTCCAGTTGGGTAAAGACAAAGTCTTTCACGTGGAGGAGATTCTAGATCAGAAGAGAGAAAAGGGTAAAAAATGGTTGCTGGTCCGCTGGAAAAACTGGCCTCAAAAGTTCAACAGTTGGGTATTGGAGCAGGATGTGGTGGAGGCAACGGGGGTTAATTTAAACCCCTAGTCATGATAACTAGCGCATCATTCGCGTGTACACAGTTGGGCATCATGGAACACAGCGGCTTCTACCTGACTCTCCCCAGTAATGCGTCGGCACAGATATATCGGAATAATCAGAGTTCGAAGTATACAACCAATTTTCCAAAGCCTATAGAGTTATCAGAGGCTTGGGAAGTAGGTCTCAGCGAGATTACATACCCCCATAGTTGGTATAATATCAAAGCTAAGGACCGTGATTTTTATTGCAAAAGGTTCTCGGAACCTGCGAAACTTATTAAGCTTAAAAAAGGTTTCTATAGAACCGTCGACAGGATCGTCTCAGAGTTGAATGAACACCTAACCCTGAACAAGATGGAAATATTCCTATTCTACAATCCAATCCATAAAAGGATACAAATCTCAGGGCCTGCTAACGGAGGTATAAAGACCAGCGGTAATTTATCCTACATGTTGGGGATGGGTCCCAATAAATGGACGTATGTGAACGATAAATTATTCCCATTCCCTGCGGATATACATGCAGGCTTTTACAACATATTTGTCTATACCGACATCATAACCTATCAAAGGGTCGGAGACAGCTGTGTCCCCCTCCTGCGAACAGTTCATATAGACGGCAAGGATGGGGACATCGTCACTGTCAATTATGACAAGCCGCACTACGTACATGTCAGCAAGAACTATATTGAAAACATTCTGGTTGAGCTTAAAACGGATCAGAACGAAAACATTGAATTTACTTATGGTAAAACGATTGTAAAACTCCACTTTAGACCCACCAAAACCTCTCTACATATATAATAGCTGTATTATATTTATAAACATAATACAAATAAAAGGGTTATGGAGCTCCATCAGCTCGACCCTAACCGTTATGTTTCATACTATGTGGATCAAGTGGGTAATGGACTACCAGGATATCATGGAGCGCCGACAATGTATGGTTCGGGGATAGGAGGTATATTCCGTAACCTCTTCAGGATGGTTTTACCGTTTATGAAGAGAGGCTTCAGCATAGCCAAACCACATTTAAAATCAGCGGCTAAAAATATAGTAAGTGAGGTTGTAGCCAATGCTATGACCCGAAGGGCGTCACCAGAGGTGGAGCATCAAGAAGGCTCGGGGCTTATGATATTGTCACGAAGGCCAAAAAAGAGACCTCCTGGTTTAAGGCGTAGACCTGCACCTAAAAAGCGGCGGTTAACTGTTAAAAGAACCTCAGTAAGTCAAAGACGGGGTAAAGTGAGGAGGTCTGTACCAAAACAGGCTAAAAGAATACTAGGAAGTATTTTCTAAAAGAATAAGTGACATGGCTCTTTTACATCGAATGTCCTCTGAAGCTATAAAGACAGAACTTGATCTTTTCACGGCACCGTTAACGCAGCATTCAATAGATAGATCCAGTTATGTGGAGATAGCCCCTCTCTCTGCTATTACCGATAACGGGCCTATCGAATTTTTCATACCAGGCCATGGTGACAACTATCTGGACCTCAACAACACCTTGGTGCATTTACGTCTAAAAGTGACCAAAAGAGATGGGTCTAATATTGCAGACGATGCCAAAGTGAGTCTCATTAATTACCCCTTGGCCACCATTTTCTCCCAAGTTGATGTGACTTTGGGTGAACGCCTAATCAGTCAAAGCAGCGCTACATACCCTTATAGAGCCATCATGGAGTGTTTACTAAACTACTCCGAAGACACTCTCAAAACCCAATTTAGCGCCGGGCTGTTTAGCAAGGATACTGCAGGAGCCTCTATGGAATCGACAGACCCTTCCACCGGTGCAAACAAAGGACTAGCGGCACGAGCTCGCTACTGCGCCGAATCTCGAGAGTTTCATTTGCTAGGCCCTATACACTCTGACATTTTCTTTCAAGAACGGTTACTCTTAAATTCGGTTGATTTAAGATTAAAATTAACCAGGGCCAAGGATGATTTTTGCCTGATGTCTCCCCAAGACGGGGATTTTAGTTTGAAAGTGTTGGGGGCAACCCTTTTTATTAAAAAAGTATCTGTATCTCCGGCCGTGCGCCTGGGTCACTCACATGCTTTGATGAAAGGAAATGCCCTTTACCCTCTCCAAAGAATTACCATGAAAACCTTTAGCATACCTGTGGGCAGTAGAATCTGCAGTCAAGAAAACCTATTTCTAGGCCCTTTACCTAGATATGTGGTTATAGGTCTGGTTGATCACGCCTCTAATACGGGCAGTTTAGATAAAAACCCCTTTAATTTTCAGCACTTCAATGCAGAGTATGTAGCGCTCTGTCAGGACGGACGTCAGGTTCCGGCGAAGGCTTTCCAACCACAATTTAATAACAACATATCTGTGCGAGAATTTTACAATCTATTCCTGGCTACAGGGCGACATCTAAAAGATCTCTCTTTACCTATTGACAGAAATGATTTTGCAGAGGGTTACACATTGTATGCTTTCAATTTATCACCTGATGATGACACCTCAGGAAATCTGTCTGTGGTGTCCCAAGGTAACCTCAGGCTGGAAATGCGTTTCCGTACACCTTTAACCTGTACAGTTAGCATGATTGTTTACGCATGCTCTGATTCAATCTTGGAAGTGAATGCCCGAAGACAGGTCTTAGTGGATTATTATTAAGGACCTTTGAACAAAGACATGAATACCCAAGAGTTGGACGGGCTCATGAGCCGCTTGATTGGAAAACAATTTTGTGGAGTGTTGGCTTGTGATGAATTACCTATGGAGATATGGTCTGAGAGGCCTGCAATGTTTATTGTCAATACCCATCCTAAACACATGCCTGGTGAACATTGGCTAGCTATGACATTAGAACAGGAAGGTGGACGAAAAATCTCAACTTTTTTTGATTCCTATGGCTTTCCCCCCGGTTTTTCACATTTCCCTAAATCTATTAAAGATTTTTTGACCCTAAACGGTACAAAGATCTACTACAACATCAAACAAGTGCAAGATAACCTTTCCACTACATGCGGTCACCACTGTGTATTTTACCTGTGCCAAAGAGCCCGGGGAGTTTCTTTTGAAGATGTTATGTCTCTTTATAAGGATGATTTAAGAAGTAATGATAACCTTGTATCTTGTTTTGTTAGAAAATATCAAAAGTGTTCAAATGTGTGTCCTTTAAGAACGCGTAATCAAGGCGTATGCTCACGTCATATGTTTCAAGAATGCCACAAATGTTAACTTGCTTATTTTTCAAATAAAAAATTTATTGAATTTAATCATAGTCATTCAAAAGTCATTTTCAAAAGTCTAACCACGCCGAGAGATCGGGTTTAGGAAAAGGTCCTGAGACGTTCATGGGAGTAAATGAGTTAGCATCATCGCTTTCATATGGGGCCGGTGTCGTTGGGGCATCTTTAGGGGTGCTGTATCTCGTTGAAGGCTTTTGTTTTAAAGCTTGAATCTGTTGACGAAGCTTATGGTTGGGTACACCGGAGAGGGGGATGTTGAGGATTGCCAGGGCCTTAAGAAACTGACGCCAGCCGGGAGGCCTTCGGTCATCAGCAACCTTGTGGGCAGCCGTGGTACTTTTAAGCAAGTCCTGCATATGGGACCCCCTAACCACAGAGCCCTGAAGGATAAACTCTCCAGAGTCGTTCCAAGCAGCTATCCCCTTTGAGTCTTTTATCTTGTTCATAATGTATTTAACATTCTTCCTGTTACGTAAAGGCACATGTGTCAGTAGGTCATGCATAACTTTATCTTCAAATGGCATTTGAGCTTCACCCGACATATTATCGCCACTAGGTAAGATCGACGGTACAGGCCTTACAGGGGCATGGCTATCGTTAGGTTCGACATCTGTTAAAGGGTCCGGTAGGGAAAGGGTTAAATGGTTAGTCTCTCTCTCCCCTTGCTTTACCCGAGTCAAATACCTTTGCATTAGGTTTGTGTATTTTTGAATCTTATCATAGGGGTTCAATCCTTTTCGGTTCAAAACATCCTTCATGGCCGTATCCAAATCATTTTCCGCTGTTTGTCTGATATCTTCAGGACCCTGCATTTGTTTTTTAAGTCTATCCAACTCTTGTTGAGGCACCAAGTACATTTTAGTGGCCATCACACCCACGTGTTCAACCACCACGTCTGGCCGCAATAAGGCTGGTGATGAAGGGCACGGCTATACTGAGTAAAGGTAGAAGAAAACCCCCAGACTGTTGTATACTATGTCTTTTCTTTTGAAGACTGGCCCTTTTATTGGCAAAGAGTTTGATCGCTGTCTTTTGTCTCCTTAATTTTTTCAATTGGTTCAGGGTGAGTGGAATGCGTCCTTTGAGAAGATTCAAAGCAATCTCACATAGGGCTAATATGAGATCTGAAGAACAGCGACCCAAGATGGCCTTCCGTTCTTTAGCTGTAGAACCTACTAGCCTTCTCAAGAGGGGGAGGTTTCTTTTTAAACGCAGAGACATAGCGTTTACTTTTTAGGAAGGTATGCAGCAGGCCTCTCCCCCGGAAACAGCCCTGTACGTAGCCTAAGGTGTTCTGGAGTATTTGCTTTTAAATCCACGATTAAATAAGAAAATGGCTCTTTGGTAGCGTCCTCATAGCTCTCCATAAAGTATGATTTCCGTCCAGGGTACATCTGCTGAGCTAGAGTGCTAATTTGCAGTTTATCTCTAGGATTTTTAAACAATACCATGTAGTTGGCATTCAAGCTAATGGTCCGACTATTTTTACCTTGGTGAAACACATTCTGGACCAAGTAAAGCACGGACAGGTTTCTATGATGAGTATATTGGGTAAAAGCTCGTGCAATTTCAGGGTGTTCGCTACCAGCAAATAGCATATCGTCCAAAACCAGCAGATTATTTACATGTGGGGGGAGAAGTTCATCATCAGACAGAGAATCGGGTATTCCTTCAACAAACTTGATTTTTATTGTCTTCAATAATTCATCATACAGAGGTTGGTAACATGAATAACACCATACAATATTGTCAGGCTTTTGAGATAACACATGTTCAGAATTCTCTAAAATACTTTTTACAAAAAAAGTTTTGCCACTGTTTGAAGGGCCGGCAATTAATGCTGAAAAAGGCAATTGTAGCCGGGGGTCAAAACCCTCGACAGCAGTCATAATATCTTAAGCTTTAAGACACACTGGGGCTTGTAGCATAAGTCAGTAGCCAAAGGGCAATGTGGTACCGTCAGGCAATAGCTGTCTCTTGTCATAGACTACCCTGAATCTTTTAGTGAGTGGTGCGTTTCTTAGATGGAACCCCTTTTTATCCCTCACTATTTTGTTGTAGGAGCTCAAAATCTCCAAGTCACTATTCTTGTCCTTTACGAACCCCTCGACCAAGCGCGTGATTGATTCCAAGTTTACACGCGGTGCATTTTCATAGTTTTGAGTCACGCCTTTGGCTTTCAACACCACGTGATTGGCTTTAGTCCTAAAAGCATAGCTTTTTGGACCACATGAGGACCATTCTGTAATATGGTCACCCTCTTCGAGTTCACTCGTTAAACCCCCAAGATAGTTGCTAAGTGGGGGGGTCCAATCCCCCGGTTTGCTTACATAGACCACAGAGTCTGTGTCGTGGTAAAGAACCCGCCTCTGAAGCTGTTCCATGAGGGTGTACAGTTCAAGGCGGCCATAGGCTGTGGTAAATGCTGCAAGAAACACATTTACATTACCCGGGGGTAGAACCCACTTTTGGTGGCGCCTCCATTGCACCAAGGCAATGTCTTGACTCAAGAAGGAAAAATGTGAAATTTCGTATTGGTCCGAAAAAACAAATTCCAAAAATTCTTCGGGGTCTTTAATGATCGAAGTTGTTAGCATATTGCATCTCTGCGCTAATTTCCCCCAAAGGGAGTTCAAGTACAATTTCGACACATTTCTTTTGGTTTTGTTGACCTCTATTCTGTCAGGGTCAAGAAGTATGCCTTCTCTGTCATGGTAGTCT
The DNA here is from genome assembly GCF_002021735.2 of Oncorhynchus kisutch. Classification (NCBI taxonomy): domain Eukaryota; kingdom Metazoa; phylum Chordata; class Actinopteri; order Salmoniformes; family Salmonidae; genus Oncorhynchus; species Oncorhynchus kisutch. The sequence continues at coordinate 36,636,174 of NC_034192.2, forward strand.
TGAATGTACTGGTCTTTACTTTCTTGATCTGTGACCGATGCAGGATAGCCTGAAGCCATCTGCTTGCATCTCAAGAAGGTTTTGATGTACTCTTTAAAAAGTGTGTCTGATTTCCTGGAAAAGTTCCACACTTCAAAGATTTTGGCCACACGATACCCCTTCTCTAAAGCCTTAGAGAATTCTACAGTGACCCATACACCGGTCAGGGCTCTTTCTTGATCTGTGTGATCACAGGGGTTTTCCTGGTTGTGGTTTTCACAGCATGTGCGACAAAGGGGAAAGAAAAGTTTTCCTTTAGGACCCTTGTAAGGCAACACAGGTATAAACAGCCCCCTAGGAGGGTAGACAGTCGCTTTGATTAAACCAAAATAATTTTGGGGTTCGTCAAAGTCGCTGTGAATAATTTCAGGATGCCCTATAGGATAGAATGAGGAACTCATTACATGAGGATATAGGGATGTAAAATCTACATAGCCTATTGTCTCGTCGGGTTGAGCTACATAACGCAATGTCAAAGCATTGGTCCGGCCTCCAAACAAGGCCTGTCGCGGTTCCAGGGGCTCTGGAGGGTCATAATGGGTAAGGAAGGCCTTAACACTAGGATCTGCCTTTTTGAGGGCTGTCCATTCGTGCTCCCACAAAACCACAACTTTTAACCCGTAAGTAGCCTTTAAAGAATTCAGTTTGTCTTGAAACTCTTGGTACATTTCCCCAAAAGTCTTTTGGGTTAGGACACACAAGGTGTGGGGGACAAAGCATAATTTACAACCGTGGAAGAAACAACCGTTGTACTCATACACTGTCTCAACCCCGTCAATCTGTGTGTATCCATCTACATGGTAAGGCCCAAAAGCCTTCTCCCCCCGATTCAAAGCATGTTGGATAAAAATATCTTTATCCTGGGCCAAGTACTCCAACCATTGAATGGAACCACTAGAGTAGGCCTTGAATTGGCGTCGGTAGTTGTCTGGCGATGGGATAGCTATAGATTCAGGAGTTAGATAGTGTGTACGATAGGTTTTCATGCACGCTGATGCAATAGTTGTACAGCTCCAGGGGTCAATGCCCGCATCTTTGATTACCTCTTCTCTGAATCTGAGGCATCCTTCACGAAGTATAACAACGTCATTGTCACAGTATGATTCCATCTCTTTATGGAAATCAAAAGTGCCATGTCTTACGGTCTCGTACCATGTCATGAATCTCTCACGCTCTTTGGGAGACATTTGATCACACCCGTACATTTCGGGGGCTGGATAAGATCCTATATAATGTAGATTCTCCTCAGATGTGAAGAAATGAGGGAAATAGCCTTTGACAGAGTTTTCAAAACCCAAGGCCTCTGGCATTTGAGCCAATCTCATGGGTAAGAAGCTTAAGCTGTCAATGTATCTCTGTTTGAAGGCGGGGTCAACAAAGCATAATATTTTACTCCCTTGAGCTATGACACTGGGTGCCACGCCTTGCTGTATCAAAGGGTTCAGAAGCAGATAGGAGTCATAGGCCCTAGCATTGTGAGCTATAAACGTGAAGTTTCTGTACTGGGCTTTTCTAAAATGTTTTAGAAAGAGTTGGGCACAATCGGGTCCCTCGGCCGACCATTTTTCACCCTTGAAAGTCATGGTTGACACAAAAATAGGCAAATGAACCCCTGATTGCTGAGTTGTCTCAAAATCATAAAACACATATTTCTCTGTATGTTCATCTTCAGCCAAGGGCTGAATGTAACACTCATGTGTTACTTCTTGAACTGCTTCCGCGTCTCTGCTTTTCAAAGGACCTTTACAGATTGGGCAGTGTATAATTCCACAAACATGAGGTTTAGGGCTATCTATTTTAAGGTTGTAATTGCAATGACATTTTGGACATTTCTTGTTAATGTCACAACTGCTTACAGATTTACATGCCTTGGGATGCCATGTTTCAGTTTTGTGTTTTTCGTAACAGTAGGCCGAACGACATGTGCGGTGACAATCCGCACAGGGGGTCAAGTTTAGCGGCTGCATAGGGCAATGTTTATCCAGACATACTGAACAGTTGTAACGGCACGAGTGCCCCCCCATGCGTGTGTAGCCGGTATGACAGGCTGGACAGACATATGGCGCGCCTAAAAAGGCTGTGATGTTAGTTACGGCATAGTAATGCTCATTTTGCACATAAAAGTACATAGTCTTAGGATGTGGTTCGGGTATATTTTGGAACTTGAGGAGAGCGTCATTAGCCCTACTGTGGTACAAAACCACAATCTTGATGTTCAGAAAGTTTTCAAATTTGACTATGTCTGAGAAAGCCACAGCATCCTGTATACCGAGACCCACCGCAGTTTGTAGCTCGAGAGCTTTATGTAACGCGGCTTGATCCGTACATCCGGGGCTGAGTAAGTGGGCCAAACCTATGGCAAAACATAGCTTATTACCTGGATTGTGAACGTTTATGAGATAGGCCCTTTTATTGCTTATGATTTCGGACTGCATTAAACTCTCGAGCTTTCGTCTCTGACCCCCGCCCCCTTGTGGTTGGCGTACTAATTGTACTACAAGTTCGAGGGTCCTATCTGCTAGCACGTTTAAATTTGACTGTACAAGGCGTTCTAGCAGTTTAACAAATTGTTCAAGCTCTGCTTCACCATTCTGTAAAATAAGCGATACCTTGCTCTGTAGACTGTCTCCACAAATTTCCAACTGTAAGAGATCCCTAGGTTCGCTATAATCTCTGATCCTCGCTAACAGTTCATTCAAAGTGTCCATAAGCATTACGTAAAACACAGCATATTCCCGAATCTGACCCCCCCATGCGAAATTGAAAAACTGGCGAACCTCAATATTGTTGAATTTATTTCGACGCAAAACATGTACACTTCGATCAAGACCTCCCCCCTCCAGATTTACTAGGCAATTGTCCAACTGTTCAAAAACATCGTATTGGGTTTCAGACTCTTCGGACATTGGTGTTAAAGGCTGATTTATAGGTGTCTGGGGTGCCGAATTAAACCTAGCGCTCTCGTTCTGTACACTGATCTCAAGACCGCCCCCCTCCAGATTTGCTAGACATTTGTCCAACTGTTCAAAAACATCATATTGACTTTCAGACTCTTCGGACAATGTTGTTAAAGGCTGTCTTAGAGGTGTCTGTGGGGCCGAATTAAACCTAGGGCTCGCGTTAAGCTGGGTAATTAGAGATATGATGGTTTCGGGAATCTGTGTTAACATGTTTTCCTCGGAAGGCCCTGACTCATTCATACGTGTAATAATGTCTATGAGTTCGGAGGGAATCTGGGATAATAGATTTTCATCTATTGTCATTATGTCAATTACCCCCGAATCATTCATATGGTTAACTATATCTTGGAGCTCTGTAGGGATCCTGGCTAAGAGTGTTTCAATTGTCTCACTTTGGTCTATAGGGGGCGCCATCTGTCTAATTAAGGATGTGTGTGTGTGTGTGTTTACATGTGTGTTTTTTAACGGCGGTATTTGCTTGTTTTAGCCCTAATGTTTTTTAACATACGGGGTAGCTCGCTACGCCAGAATGACACATCCTGATTGTATTGATGCTCGAGTAGAATACACATGCGCCTCTGGAGTAGAGCCTTTCGTGATTTTAAACCCAGGGTAAACGCTTTGAAAAAACGTTCTTGGTCTATTTCAGAATCTGCTGTTTCCCCCACAGAATTGGCCGATTCAAGAAGGTTGGCAGCTTCACAGAACATCAAATCGTCTACCTCAGAAATGTCATTTAAATCTTTGACATCATCAGGTTTCTCTGGTGTCTTTGGAGCCTCCTCGGGGATGCTTGTCTGGGCATCCTCCGATGTTTGTGCGTTGTGTTCATAAGCCGGTGAGGAGTCTGAAATAAAAATAATACATACACAAATAGGTTATTAACCCTAAAATATGTTAAAAATGCCAAATACATTTCAGATATAAGCCTATATATTAACAATACATTAATTAAATACCTCGGCTTTTTTGACGAGGGCTGTTCTGAAGAAGCTCTGAAACCAAGGGCTGTTGTGTTTGTTCAACCTGTATTACAACATCTGCAGGTCCGGTAGATGGGGAGCCTGAAAAAAACAAAAAAACAGCATTAGGCCTTGTTTTAACATATTCCGGCATAAAAAAAAAATATATAAATATTAAAATAATAATATATATAAATAATAATATATAATTGATTCATACCTAGTCCTTGGAACGACGTCTCGTGAATATCGGCCAAGTAGAATTGTTCGGGTGAAGCGGAACTGTGGATCTGAGCACTAATTATCCTTTGGTGTTTAGAAATATGGGGGACAACGTTGTCCTGGCCAAGGGGAGTTGACCTGCCGTTTAAAGTCTCTGTTCGCTGCTTTTGGGTAAATACATCCTGGGAGTAGGGCAGAATTGTCTCGTAGTCATATGCTTCGCAGAAACCGTTCAGGCTCCATAGGGCATCGTTTAACCTTCTAGGCTTTAGGTCCTCTGTAAACATATAAAATAACTTTTAATATAAGATGCCCACACTTTTTGTTTTTAAGGTATAAATATTTTTATGTATGGAATTCTTGGAGCTTACTTACGTTGACAATTCAGGGCAGGCGTTTGTTTCGGAGACCCATGGGATGATTCGAGCTCAGTTATACCTCGGAGTATCTGCGTGAATGCTTCAGAATCTATAAAACATTCGACAATATTAAAGCTATAATCACTTTAGCTAATATTGCCTTGTTATACGGTAAGCATACTGATCCTAATGATTGTTTAATATTTCTATAACATCCCACGCTTTTCAAACAATTCCCCAACAACAACCAAATCTAATAAAGATTTATTTCAAGAACTCACCTTGTGATAGATCCATTAGACTTTTTTCCCCGATTATCTTTTTTAACGCTTCAGTCCGATAACGATTCTTGGAGTTTCTGGAGGTGCTGTTTGCATCGGAACTAAAACGCTGCTAACATTGCCCATGGTTTCTAGCGCTTTTGTACCCTACGACCTAGAGAAAAACCCCTGAATGATTTTTTTACATAGCATTTGGGGTTTGTCGTTTTTTTCGGGCTATACCCCCGCCCATGGTATATTTGACACATTTCAAACACATGGTATTGGGTGTGTCTAAACATTAGGATCCTTTTGGAGCTTCTAAAATCTCCGGGGTGCTAGCACCTAGATGCATGGGGTGTGTTGTTCTCGACATCGCTGGGATGAATGACTTTTTAGCCCCCCTAAAAAAATAGTTTTATGAAAGGCCTTTAAGATTAGGAGTCGTAAGACACAATATTATTGTTGGGGGGTAGGCATCTGTTTTGCAGGCTAGTGTAAACCTTGGTTTCAAACGACCCACCAGGCATGCAGGGGTATTTTTTTAACAAACAACCCGCCCCCCTTTTTCTGTTTTTGAAACACACACACACACACACACACACACACACACACACACACACACAGCCACTACAGAAAACTCCCTCACGCACATGCGCGCGCACATGGCTTTTTCCGCAAGATTTTTCTCAGGGACAGACTGCGCTAAGAGTGAACAAACGCGAGAGTTCATAACGTGGTGAGATTCTGATTTTAAAACCATTTATTTCATTCAAAATATTTAGTACATACATTTTATATCGTTACATTCTTAAGGTATTTTACGATGCCTTTCTTACAGATCCTGGGAGCTTATGCAACCAACCGCAATTGTCCGTGTCGAGTTCACCCTCAAAAGGCAAGGCTCTCTTGCTATGTCCATCAACACATGGTAAGTTTTCACTCCAGGGGTAGATCCGCCGTCGGGCCTTTTGGTCTTGACTCTGTCTCAAGGAAAGCCTCGCCCAGCGCTTTAACTGTTCCCCATTTTGGAAGAGAATGTCCAGCTTATTCATAAGTGTTATGAAAATTGGATAATCCACCCATTTAAAACTAAACACAGGAATAAAAAAGTTTACATGTTTGCGGGCTCTGGAAGCTACCGGAGAATTGACAGACTTTGTAGCATTAGCCTTATCATAAAGGTCACAGGCTAAAATTGTCACTTTGTTGTCAGGGCTATAGTCCATTGAAGCAATTCTTAGAGCCTTGAGATCACTGCGGCCGCAGACCTGTTCTTCCAACGCATATCCTGGCACATTTGTAACACTTAGGACCTGTTCAATTTTACAAAGAGCCAGCCTGATGTTTAGCCATTCTCTCATCCCCAGAGCCGGGGGAAAACTCCCAGGTTTTGCAGGATAAAGGGGTTTGGGTCCACGGTCTGTGAATATCTTTACCGTAGAATCCTCCGGGTGGAATATGTAAGACATGTGGCCCTCACTCGTCCCCAAAAATCCTTTAAAACATTCTGGAGCTTCACACAGAACTTCTTCAAGGCTTTGGTCACTGGGTTCATGACAAGCCGAGCATAACATCCCTAAAATTGGCATAGGTGTCATTTTTGTTTAATATTCAGGGGGGTTATCATGTACAGTCTTAAACAGGTATTGTTCAGCGGCTTTATAAGGGGCCTTAACCAACCCAAACCGTGAGAAACAGTAACAGGTTGACCTGACACATGGTCACTTACTCAACCCAGGGCATGCACCCTTCTACATGACATAGGGTCATAAATCATTACATAGGGTCATAAATCAGGCTTGGGTCATCAATCATTAACGGCCTGTCAAAGGGACCCTTACTCACCCCATAGCCCCCACCTAACCAGGCTTGTCTATCAGGCTTGGGTCATCAATCATTAACGGCCTGTCAAAGGGACCCTTACTCACCCCATAGCCCCCACCTAACCAGGCTTGCCTGACCAGAAGACATGCACACGTCATCACTACATAGGGTTCACATAGAGTTCACATAGGGTCATCAATCAAAATTTTGACCCGTGACATCTACTCTATTCTCTCTCATTCAGCCTCATTTACTGCCTTTAAAAAAACACAGCATATATGGCTGACTTGCTTAAGAAAATTTGATTTCTACTGACAATTGAGATGTACAAACTATAGCACAAGGAGTCAACAAGCAGATAAGAGGCAATCTGTAATTAAGACATTGGTGAGCGAGTTAGGACGGACGTAGTCAATATAACTATTTGTTTAGCACTTTTGAAATGTACAGCGACAGAATTCAGAACATGGGCCATTCTTACAGTGTTCTCCCTGTACACCAAGTCAGAACCATAGGATAAATAAAGGGGGCATATAAGCAGACAATGAAAGCTCTTACAAAATTTGATTATTACATTTCTCTACAACAGGTTTTGAGCTACATGTGCACCACCAAGTCAGAACAGTAGGCATAATTAAGAGGGGTAAATATACCAAATTATTAAGATGAGGCACATGGGCTACTAACAGCTTACTACACAACATACACGTAGTATTAATTTCTTAGCTACAGTATACATATCTCCCTGGCATATTAAATAATTTATGCAGCAGCATACGATACATTTTTAGACTCACCTTGTTGTGCTGTGCTCACTTGAGCAGGAAGGTGGCACGGCGGTCCTTCGTGGGCAAATTTCATCATCAAAGTCTGGCATTCTCTGGATTTATGGTGCTTTCAAGACAACTGGGTACTCTGAAAAAAATGAGATTGAATCATGATGACGTCATTGATCTTCAGGTCGTATGTCTAGAAAGAGGCCCGAGTTCCCAATTTACAATTCAAAACCTATTTCCCAGTCAGAGCTAGTCAGAGTTAACAGTTGTTTTGAGCGAGGCACAAATCATGCTTCATTGACACCATGGCTAATGTTGAATGTTTATCATTTTAAACCTGGAAAAGAGACACTTAATCCCATATTTGGGACCACACAGCCACTCCACTGAATAGCAGGCTAGTGTTTGCTTTGCAATGCTTGCAGTTAGCCACTGTCACTGATTCCTTCCAAACTACTCATAGTTGAATTTGCGATTTCCAACTTGTTGTGTAATGTTTATGTCCAATGGCCGATGAGCACTGATACGTTTTATCTATGATTACTTTCCATTATTTTAAAAAGGATTTGCCAGTAGATTGTCAACTTGATTCATGATGATGACTGCTAGCTAAGATTTAGAAAGTCCAATCAAAGCTACTGTAGATATAACGTGATTTGACGTCATTTTATTTGTGGCCTTCTTGAGCCTTCTTGGATGGGCACTTCTAATGTAACTATGGCAGCACCCAAGGGTCTACCCTTAGACTTGCCGGTGACGTACTGTCCCCACGAGTGACAAAACACTGAGCTAATCAAGGCGCAACAAGAGAACAACTACTATTTTCTGCTGGCTGCCCCACCACCACAGAAAGCACTGAGCTAGGCTGAGCCCTGAATGACAGGTCGCCACTACCACTGCATTCTCCATATTTCATTGAGGACTTTTCCATAACCAAGGGAGTGAGTTCAATAACTTCCATTTCAAATTTCCAATCGGGCAGCCCCCGAGACCCAACAACTGTACATGCATAAAACACCTCGCTTGATACCTTAGAATGCAGTTTAAACCACCTCTGAGCGAATGTATGTAATGAGCTCTAGTGCGCCCAAAGTCGTTATTTCCATTATTTATTGATGTGCATCAGTTCTAAAGTATTCATATTTTTTTCTAACGTATTAATTAGTTGGAAATAGGTGTCTCCATAATAACAATCTAAATATCCTACCAAAGGTAAAAAGTTGTCATGGCGTGCGCTCTCCTATCCTCTCGCTTATATGACTATTGCAGTAGTGCTCTCTCAACACTCATTTACACGCACACACACACCCCTCCCGAGCCTTGTCACTACTCACTCACTCAGCAACAGCCCAAATAGCTCGAAAACCAATACATTTACGTTTTCAAAGTAGCCCAACCACAAACATGGCAACACTGCTGTAAACTAATTTCATATTATCAGAATAAAACACCCCCACCCACTCAGCGATGAAGAGGAGCCTACCCTGTGCACGCAAGACTGCCCGGAAGATAACTTTATCCCGGCGACATTGGTCCCATGAATAGCCTAAACTAGGATATTCTGCATGCAACAGCGCGAGGGAGAGAGAGAGTAGGGGCAGGCAGAACGCATATGTCTTGGTAATCTGCATCGCGCTATGTCTTAATTAAATGTCTTGCATGCCTCGCAAATTCACCAAAGTAGCCTAAAGTTAGCCTCTTCCTCTCTGGTTCTATTTAAATTACACAACTGTCCCCAGGCCTTTATAGCCATATAGTCTAAATTACGGAAAATAATGTTTTGTGACAACTGCACAGGGATTTTAATTATGGAGGGGAGGCATCGTTATTCGGTTTGGGATTTGTCTTAATGTTAAGGATCGCAAACTTAATTTAAACGTTTAAACGTTCACACCCCTACTATGCACGCACACATGTCCCAATTCACTGTTTCCGACTAATCATTGAAATGTACATCTAATTCGTCTAATTCATAGCTGTCATATTTAGGACTGTCAGAAATGTATTCATGATTCACTGTTACCTTTAAAGATATTGATAAAACGCCTGTAAAGTACTGGTTTATCCACGTTTGATCTTACGTCATACTCTGCATCCTCCATTGGTTGGAGTCGCCTGGAAGATCTCTCCATCAGGCCAACTCAAATAATTCCTTAATCTGTGGAATAATGCAGACATTATAAACTGGGTAGTTTGGGTCATGGATGTTGTTTGGCTGAAAGCCGTGGTATATTTAAGCAATTAGGCCAGATGTGGTGTGGTATAGGGCCAGGGCTGTTCTTAGCAAGACGCAACGCAGAGTGCCTGGATACAGCCCTTAGCCGCAGTATATTGGCAATATACCACAAACTCCCGAGGTGCTTTATTGCTATTATAAACTGGTTATCAACCTAATTAGAGCAGCGAAAATAAATGTTTTGTCATAACCATGGTATACTGTCGGTTTATAATGTTGGTTAGTGAGATTTGATAACTTCAGCAGAAAAAGGTACAGACCTTAGTGCTTTGAAACGAGCATGAGAAGCAGTAACAAAAATGTTTTCCCTCTTCCACTCTGCCATGAGGTAGAAGGTGGGGGGTGCTGAAATGACAATGTGGGGACATAAGTGGTCTTATAGGGGACAATGTGGGTGCAGGGTAGTCTCTTTATCAACACTTACAATAGCTTGGTAGGTAACCAAGCTACACTCCCAAATCTCATCAAAATTTTCTCGCTAACGTATTAGCTAGCACTAGCAACAAACAAGCTAACTACTAGCCTGCTGGGCGAGCTCAGTTGATAAACCAATACAATGATATACGGTGGTGGAATTTTACGACAGCTTGAAAATATGAATGAATGAATGCCTTTAGCCTAGGCCTATAGGTCATACGAAATCTCAGGACACCGAATGTAAATTGTAATGATTCAGAAATTGGATTGATTGATCCAGAAACGAATAGATGGTGAATAGGCCTGAGCTATTTTCTGACATAGGCAGGGCCGGCTTAATGCAGGGGCTTACCGGGGCTGAAACCTGTGGGGGGCCCAAGATGCAAAGAAAAAAAATATACATATGCAGTACTGTGCAAAAGTTTTAGGTAGGTGTGAAAAATTTCTGTAAAGTAAGAATGCTTTCAAAAATAGACATGTTAATAGTTTATATTTATCAATTAACAAAATGCAATGTGAGTGAACAGTAAAACTCTACATCAATATTTGTTGACCACCCTTTGCCTTCAAAACAGCATAAATTATTCTGTGTTGCTACAGTTGCTGGTTCAATACCAGTGCCGGCCTCGACTGGGAGACCCATGAGATAATTGCAGGTTTTTGGTTTCTCTCCTTTCAAAAACAGAAATAAATCATTCCAAATAATAAACTGGCTTTATTTACAAATTAGTCTAATTTTACGTTATTTGAAAACAAAATCATCTCCAAAATAATGTATTTTTTTAAGCAAAGCAAAGCAATTATTATTATTATTATTATTAAGTTTGAACTATATAAGAGCCCGTTGGATATTCTCACAGATATATTATTAACCCTGTTATTACCAGGACAATATATAGTGGTCATATTGTTCATTCCAGAGATGCGCACAATGGGAATATTTACAAGGACAGCCTAGTCCTTTCTCCCCGTTGGGGAATTGAATCCCGGTCTCCCGTGTGCACGCACGACATGGGGATTCTTTAGCTAAATAGACCAGTACTGTACTCCCGACCGTCACGTTGTACAATGCCATATTTTCTGTTCCATCCTAATGGAAAAACAGAGGGTTTTAGTTTTTCTTGGAAGAGAAACGCCATAATATTAATAAAATGCATTAAGAAAGTACCAGTCAAACATTTGGACACATCTACTCATTCCAGGTTTTTCTTAGTTTTTACTATTTTCTACATTGTAGAATAATAGTGAAGACATCACAACTATGAAATAACACACATTTAAAAATAAAAAAAATGTAACCTTTATTTTACTAGGCAAGTCAGTTAAGAACAAATTCTTATTTTCAATGACGGCCTAGGAACAGTGGGTTAACTGCCTGTTCAAGGGCAGAACGACAGATTTTGTACCTTGTCAGCTCGGGGATTTGAACTAGCAACCTTTCGGTTACTAGTCCAATGCTCTAACCACTAGGCTACACTGCTACACTGGAATAATAGTGAAGACATCAAAACTATGAAATAACACATATGGAATCATGCAGTAACCAAAAAGTGTTAAACAAATCAAAATATATTTTAGATTTTAGATTCTTCAAAATTGCCACCCTTTGCCTTGATGACAGCTTTGCACACTCTTGACATTCTCTCAACCCGCTTTACCTGGAATGCTTTTCCAACAGTCTTGAAGCAGATCCCACATATGCTGAGCACTTGTTGGTTGCTTTTCCTTCACTCTGCGGTCCAACTCATCCCAAACCATCTCAAATGGGTTGAGGTCGGGTGATTGTGGAGGCCAGGTCATCTAATGCAGCACTCCATCACTGTCCTTCTTGGTCAAATAGCCCTTACACAGCCTGGAGGTGTGTTGGGTTATTGTCCAGTTCAAAAACAAATGACAGTCCCGCTAAGCCCAAACCAGATGGGATGGTGTAATGCTGCAGAATGCTTTGGTAGCCATGCTGGTTAAGCAGGCCTTAAATTATAAATAAATCACTGACAGTGTCACCAGCAATGCACCCCCACACCATCACACCTCCTCCTCCATGCTTCATGGTGGGAACTACACATGCGGAGATCATCCGTTCACTCTGCGTCTCACAAGGACACAGCGGTTGGAACCAAACATCTCAAATTTGTACTCATCAAATCAAAGCACAGATTTCCACTGGTCTAATGTCCATTGCTCGTGTTTCTTGGCCCAAGCAAGTCTCTTCTCCTTACTGGTGTCCTTTAGTAGTGGTTTCTTTGCAGCAATTCGACCATGAAGGCCTGATTCACGCAGTCTCCTCGAACAGTTGATGTCGAGATGTGTCTGTTACTTGAACTCTGTGAAGCATTTTTTGGGGCTGCAATCTGAGGTGCAGTTAACTCCTGTGGTGGTCCTCATGAGAGCCAGTTTCATTATAGCGCTCGATGGTTTTTGCAACTGCACTTGAAGAAACTTTCAAAGTTCTTTAAATTTTCCGGATTGACTGACCTTCATGTCTTAAAGTAATGATTAACTGTAGTTTTTCTTTGCTTATTTGAACGGTTCTTTCCATAATATGTACTTGGTATTTTACCAAATAGGGCTATCTTCTGTATACCACCCCTACATTTTCACTACACAACTGATTGGCTCAATCGCATTAAGCAGTAAAGAAATTCAACAAATGTACTTTTAACAAGACACATTCCAGGTGACTGCCTCATGAAACTGGTTGAGAGAATGCCACATGTGTGCAAAGCTGTCATCAAGGCAAAAGGTGGCTACTTTGAAGAATGCACACCATAACATATACTTTGTATCTCTCGTTTACATAAGTGTTTCTTTTATTTTGTCAGGTACCGGTATGCCTACAGTGAAGAAGGCCACAGTTTGGGCAGCATGCACACTAAATATACAGCTTGTTGCGTTGTTGCCATAGACATATAATCCATAGAAGTGTTTTGTAAAGTCTTTCTCTGGCAATTTGAAAGTTAAACTCATAGGTACACTAGCAATGACTGCCAGTCCTGACTTGAATTGGAACTGCCATCAATTAATTATAGTTCTATGGTTGGTTGCGGCTGTCGGGTTGCCTTTTGCAGATTTCAAAATGCAATCCTGGTAAAAAAACATTCAGTTTAGAATGCGAATTATTAAACTTACTAAGTATTAACTTATTATTAGTATTAAGAAAGTATTAACTTAAGGGGGCTGAATAATTTTGCACGCCCAATTTTTCAGTTTTTGATTTGTTATAAAAGTTTGAAATATCCAATAAATGTCGTTCCACTTCATGATTGTGTCCCACTTGTTGTTGATTCTTCACAAAAAAATACAGTTTTATATCTTTATGTTTGAAGCCTGAAATGTGGCAAAAGGTCGCAAAGTTCAAGGGGGCCGAATACTTTCGCAAGGCACTGTACCTAGGCTAACACTTCGGCTACAAAGCAGAAAGACAATGTTTCTGAATAATCTGCGGGACAATTTTTTTTTTTTATCCTGAAATTATTTTCACTGCACAGGCAAGTATGGCCTATGAATTTATTGTGCCTACAAACTTGTGTTCATCATGGTAGATAAAGCTGGTGAATTATATGAAAAAGCAATATTCTCTGTACACAAGGGCGTAACTGTGTCAGGGTCAATGAGATTCTTTTTTAAGAAATAGCTGTGAAATGGTTGTTTCTGGTGAATTTTTGAAAGGAAAATAAATCCAGAATTTTCCAGATCATTTGGTCAATATATCCATCCCAACCACAACTGAAATAGCCTACCAATAATTTCTGTATTATTTAAACTGATGGTCTAACTATAACAGTTCAGAAAGTAACACTATTTGGCCATTTGTTTGTAGAAGGACTGTGAGAAAGTCAGTTCTGGAGGAGTGTTCAGTTCGATTTAACATTTGCTACGTTGTGTAAAGGTTTGTACTGAAGGTCGCATTTCCCCAAAACCTTCTTCAACATTCTTGAACAGACTGACATAGCCTTCCTTTGTTCTGTTTGGTTGGTGTGGCAGGATGTGGCTTGAAGGAGAGGTCTTTGCAAGTCCAACAGACACAAAATTCCGCAATCCGACCCGGAACGCAAGCGGGTCCTACATTTTGAGTTTTGTCTCTGATCTGGGTCAGGTCTAAAATAATTACCAAGGGTCTCAGGTATGTGCAATTGAACTGTATCTACCACTGGACCCGATTGGACCAGTCATCTACATTTAATGTGTGAGGTAATGAGAACTGGACAAGCTTGTTCCTGTCAGATAATTAAACATGTGACCGACCGGCTCTCATGTAGCAAAATTTGAAATGTTTTTATTTTTTATATTGGATAATAGTAGAGACTCAGAGCTAAAAAAAATGGTATATCACAAACTACAGAGGAACAATTGGAAAGTAATTTTGCTTTGAAAGTTGATCAACTTTAAACTCACCTTTGAGAAAATGACCTTTGAATGTTTTGGTACCACTCTGGAGAGCCCTTCTTTGTCTACACCCATTCAGCATTGTTTCACACCCTCTTAAGCATTAGCCCCACCCATCTCTTTAAGGGTTGATCTGAGCATTCTAACAGCAGTCAAGCACCCCTGTAAAGACCTTTATTTTTACACAGATCCAAAATAGCTATTGATATCAAATGTGTATTTTGTGGTTGTGACCCAGAGACTCTTGACCACTTATTTGGGGACTGTTCTTATGTCAGAAGATTTTGGAGTGAGTTGGAAGATTTAAAATAAACGACTATTAATGTTAATTTGAAAGACTCTGATATTATGTTTTATTTTGATCCAAATTATATGGACCCTGATTTAACTTTCATTGTTAAATTGTTTCTGTTTCATAGCAGATTCTTTATCAATAAAAATGAACAGGGTGGAGAACAAACCCCTTTTCAAATTGTTTAAGATAAAATTGAAATATTATTTAGAAATGATCAGTTAGTCTAAAAACTAAAAAGCAATACATACCATAAAACTTTGAAATGTTGAAAATATGTAATACCCCTGTCTGTTAGGTTTATGTACTCATTTGTATATTTCTGTTTTTGTATTTGTTTTGTTCATAATAATAATAATATATACTTTTTACTTATACAAAAATATAACATCAAGCACCCAAGCTAACTTGCTAGTTACTTCCAGACACAAATGAGTGAAAGGCTCACTGAACATTACTCGCCCTAGCAGAGCTGGATAGGCTGTTATGTTACTGTAACTGTGCTGTCAGATTGTCTGTTCGTAAATTCAGAGCGTTTCGCTCTCTGAGTGTTCAGAGCACACACTGGGCACTCTGGCCGATGAGTAGGGTTGATCCAAACGTTCTGACCTCACAATGGCAGTCAAGCACCCAAGCTAACTGGCTAACATTGGCTAGCAACTTCCAGACACATAATGAGAGAACACCCCACTCTGACCATTTTACTTGCCGTAGCAGAGCTGGTTAGGCTGTTCTCATGTTATCCAGATCATTGGAGACTGTACTGCTGCTGGCAACAATTTAATTATGCTTTTTTGCCATTATTTACTGACACCGGCCATATTCAATGGGTGTTGAGCGTTCATAAATTAGAGAGAGAGAGAGAGAGAGAGAGAGAGAGAGAGAGAGAGAGAGAGAGAGAGAGAGAGAGAGAGAGAGAGAGAGAGAGAGAGAGAGAGAGAGAGAGAGAGAGAGAGAGAGAGAGAGAGAGAGAGGCCTTTGTCTAGGCTACTATTGATTGTGAAGAAGGAGGCCTTTTTCATTGAAGTAAAACAAAAGTTAAAAAGTTAGGCGAGAAGGAGTATAGTGAAAAGAAGCTGACAAAGGGAATGTCCTCCATGGGGACAAACTATAATATTGTCATGGCCAAAGATGAGAAGGACTTTGGCGTGGCTAAATAGACTTTGTCTGTGGAACTCCCTATTCAGGTTAGATTACATTTTCAAAGTTCTTCTATTTATTTTAATTTGTTATTATTATTATTATTGGGCCAGTACATTTGGTTAATTTTCTCAATAGAAATAAAATATAAAGGTGGTTTTTGAAGTATTCTTAGGGTGATAATTAGGTTGCATAAACATGATGAGTCTTTTCCCTCCACAAAGTTTAGGGAAGATTGGTTGCTGCTGTGGGTCAGAGTCTGAGACAGACAGGCTGCCTCTGACTGGGGAGAGAAACAGGCTTGCTTGAGCCCACTGCCTGAGGTTCAGAGAAACAGCCCCTCTCTAATTATGTAGCCTATTAGAAACCAGTTGTTTCAAAGTTTATTTTATTTTATTTATCCTTTATTTAACCAGGAGTGGCTCATTGAGATTTAAAATCTATTTTTCAAGAGCGTCCTGGCCAAGATAGGCAGCACCAAGTCATTACAACAATTACAGACAGACAACATGAACAACTACAAGTAATCTTGTAAAAACCATTGAACTCACAAGAGTATAACAAAATCAAAAACAGCTAATTAAAAACATTGACAGGTCAGAGAGTCAGCCTCAAAATCCTTCATCAGTGATTTAAAAACACCAATCGGGACAAGTTCTTCCAGTTTAAAAGTATTTTGAGAGGCGTTCCAAGACGATGGCGCAGAGTACATAAAAGCCCTTTTACCAAATTCAGTTCGGACATTTGGAACAGTTAGCAGGATAAAGTCCAGCGAACGAAGAGAGTACCCACCACATTTCTGAACAATAAAAATGCCCAAATAAAAAGGTAGTAAACCAAAAATGGCTTTGTAAATAAAAGTATACCAGTGACCGAGCCAACGAGTGACTAGAGAAGGCCAGCCAACCCTGGTATACAAAGTGCAGTGGTGCGTAAGGGTTTTGCAGTTTAAAATAAATCTCAAAGTGCCATGGTAAAGAGTGTCAATTGATCTCAAAAACTGAGCCGAAGCATTCATATATAAAATATCCCCATAGTCTAGTAAAGTCTAGTAAAGGCATAAATGTAGCTGATCCTAGCCTCCTTCTGGCTTCAAAAGAAAAACAGGCCTTATTCCTAAAATAAAATAAAATCCCAATTTCAGCTTCAATTTTTTTGTAAGTTGTTGAATATGCAATTTAAAAGAGAGGCCGACATCAATTAAAATTCCAAGATATTTATATGAGGTTACAACCTCAATCTCCTTTCCCTGACAGGTAATAATAGGTGAAAGGTTGAGGTATATTTCTTGCATTAGAAAACACCATTAGTTCAGTTTTGTCAGTATTGAGGATAAGCTTAAAATGACACAAGGTATGTTGAACAGTATAAAAATAAGCTTTTGTAAGAGACGAGGCACAACAGTAAATAACAGTATCATCAGCATAAAATTGAAGTTGTGCATTTTGGACATTTTTGTCTAAATCATTTATATAAATTGTGAATAAGAGAGGACCAAGTACAGAGCCTTGGGGCACACCATTAAAGACAGACAATTTAACAGACATAAGCCCATCAAATTGAGTTCTATCAGACAGATAGTGAGCAAACCATGGAACTGCATCCTCCAAAAGACCTACACTCGACAATCTCTGCCTTAGTATAGCATGATCAACTGTATCAAAAGCCTTAGAGAGATCAATAAAAAGTGAGACACAGTGCTGTTTTTTGTCAAGGGCTTCAGTGATATAATTTAAAACCTTCATGGCTGCTGTAATTGTGCTATGCTTCTTCCTGAAGCCCGATTGGTACATTGATAAAATAGAGTTAGTAAATAAAAACTATTTTAGCTGTTCACTTACAAGGGTTTCAAGTATTTTCACCAGGGGTGACAGCTTTGAGATTGGCCTATAATTATTTTAAAGAGTTGGATCTCCCCCTTTTAAAAGTGGTAGGACAAATGCTGATTTCCAGATCTTTGGAATTTCATTACATTCCAGGTTCAGCTATGAAATCAGCTGCCAGATTTAAAAAGCAGGGATCCAAAAGATCAGGACCTGCAGGCTTTCTCCGATCTAAGGATTTCAGGGCTTTATGTACCACCTGCACTGAGAATGGCAAAAAGCTAAAGGTTTGACCAGCTCTCACTGTTTCATCCACACAGGGTTGTACAGAGACAAAGGACACTGTACAGAGACAGAGGACACCCACTCTCCAAGTTACATGCCTGTCAGTACATGTTCGACTTGGGAAATCAGGTATCGATAACCCATAGGTCTACTGAAGATTTTACGCACAGTAGTGGAGACCCTGGTTATGCCTCACATTAATGGGAGTGAAAGCAAAGCTCTGCCAGCCCCTGTAGGCTATAGGCCTATGGGTCAATGGCCGTTTTTTTTCAAATGAAGGAATAATTATCCTTTCTATTTTAATCTGTTGTATTCCATTGTTATATGTATGTTGACTGGTCATGGCGCAGGTATATAGCTTCGGCTATGTACAGATAAGCCTAAATAAAACACAAAACTCTCCTGTTCTTTCCCTGATGTCGTCCCTCTCGAAATGCACTGGTGCCAAAATGATTGAGGCACCCAATTGGCCTGCCCAATTAACTGTTATGCAGGGTCCAAGCAAAAAACAGACTTGAGCATGTTCAAGGTCATCTTGCAAAAAAAATAACGTTTCAAGTGATTCGTTTGTTGTTTTATAGATTCCTAGCCTATAACCAAGCTTATAGTCAGACGGTAGTAGACTGAATTTAACAAGAAGTACACAGTTCTTTGCTCACTGCTGTCGTGGAATGTTGTTTACTCAAAAGGATAGGCTATGCACTGACCATGGTTACATATTTCAGTAGTCTTACTTAGCTCATTCCTAATGTGGGCTAAAGTATCATTGTTGACTTCTATCATTGAATGCGACTTCGCGTCAGTCTTTTTTGCGAGCTGACCAAAATCGGCCTGCATTTCTCCACTGGTTATTGGCAGGTTTTTTTCTCCCAATTGTATCAAATTGCTTGGCTGCCTTGCAAACGCCCTCGCTATAATTAGCAAATAATAATTCGCTATACAACCTTTTTCAATTGAGTTTTGAGCCTATTGCATCCCGCTCAGATGTGACCCCACTAACGTACACAGGCTGCGCTTGATGAGCCGAGAGCTTCGTAGGCTGCGTTTAGACAGACAGACCAATTCAGATTTTTTTCCCCACTAACTGGTGTTTTGACCAATCACAGATCTTTTTTTCAGATTCTCCTACAGAGTCGCAAGCAGGTAAACCGTTTTGATGTCTATATAGTGTCAGAAAGAGCTGATTCTGCACTTTTCAAAAATTCTATCCTTCTTAAACAACTCTTAAAGATGGCACCTCAAACTATTTAAAAATATAACTTTTGGGAAATTACCTGGATTACAAGCACTCCCAGCATGCATGCAAAACTCAAAGCACAGTAATATATTTAAACTCCAAATATTCCATTCTGTTCTTTTCTTAAATTAATAATGGTTCATAGGATCCGCCCTTAACATATTAAATCAAATTGTATTTGTCACATTACAGTGAAATGTTTACTTACAAATGAATAATGAATGATCTTTGTGATGGTGTTTATTGAATGAATTCTGGGCGTTTTAGTTGTTTTTCATTCATATATATATAGCCAACAGTTACATAAACTGCTATTGTGTTCTTTTAAATACATTTTATATTGTATTTTAATGTCACATAAGACCTTTTTGTCACGACTTCCGCTGAGGTTGGCTCTCCTGCCCGTTCGGGCGGTGCTCGGCGGTCATCGTCACCGTCCTACTAGCCACTACCGATCCCTTTTCGTGTATCTGTTGGTTTTGTCTGATTGGTTTCACCTGTGTGTTGTTTAGTTTATTAGTGTCTGTATATATAGTAGGTTGTCCCGCCCTTGTTTTTTTGCGGGATTGTTTATTTGTCATCTATGTCTGTCGGTGTGTCTTGTGTTCTTATTTCTCCGGTTCGTCTTTTATCCTGTGTTGGATTGTTCACCCTGTGTGTATTGGGTTGACCGTGTTTCTTGTTCCCCGGAGAATAAACTTTCATATCGCTATCTGCTCTCTGCGCCTGATTCCACCCACCTTGATTAGACGTGACAGAATCCCGCACCACTCATGGAATCAGCAGGAGCAGTTGCATCTCCTCTCCCATCGATGGAGGAGAGGGTCCTCCATCATACCAGCGTGATTCACCGGATTGGTTCTGCTATGGACCAAATGATGGAGAGAATGGATCGATGGGAGAGGAGTGGCCTCCCCACCTCATCTCTAGCAACCTCTTCTCCAGCACCTCCTGTTTCTGCGACCACATCTGGCTCCGGGGCTCTTCGGCTGACACTCCCACGGGAGTATGACGGATCGGCGGCTGGGTGCCAGGGTTTCCTCCTTCAACTGGAACTATACCTGGCTACCGTGCGTCCTGCTCCCTCTGGAGAGGAGAGTGTGTGCGCCCTCGTCTCCTGTTTGACTGGGAAAGCCCTCGAGTGGGCCAACGCAGTGTGGAATGGTCCGGACTCGGCTAAAGATAATTACCCAGAGTTCACCCGCCGATTCCGAGCTGTTTTTGACCATCCACCCGAGGGTCGGGCGGCGGGTGAACGGCTGTTCCACCTGCGTCAGGAGACGAGGAGCGTACAGGATTTTGCTTTAGAGTTTAGGACTTTGGCAGCAGGAGCAGGATGGAACGACAGGACCTTGATTGATCATTTTAGATGTAGTCTCAGGGAGGACGTCCGCAGGGAGCTGGCATGTCGGGACACCACATTCACACTGGATGGACTTATCGATCTGGCTATCCGTCTCGACAACCTGCTGGCTGCTCGCGGGCGTTCGGATCAGGTCCTGTCGTTTCCTATCCCCAGCCCCCTTGTCCCTATCCCTATGGAATTAGGAGGTACGGCTTCGAGGGGGGCCGGAGGAGGAGTGTCCTCCTGCACCAGTTGTGGTCGACGAGGGCACACGTCTGACCGGTGCTGGAGGAACTCGTCTAGGAGTCGGGAGGACAGGCGGAACACTGCTCGATCACCCCAGGTGAGTAAGCACCAAACTCATTCAGAGCTTCCTGTCGGTCATGTGTTTGTATTGATTTCTTTCCCTGGGTTTTCGCCCTCTCTACAGCATAAGGCGCTTGTCGATTCAGGCGCAGTTGGGAATTTTATGGATCGTGGTCTTGCGTTAAGGCTAGGGATTCCCCTGGTGTCGTTAGATCGACCTTTCCCCGTGCACTCCTTAGATAGCCGACCATTAGGGTCAGGAGAAATTAGGGAGGCTAATTTCTGGACATGGTAACGCTGGACATGGTAACGCAGGGTGATCATAAGGAGCAGATTAGCCTGTTCCTTATAGATTTACCTGCGTTTCCAGTGGTGTTGGGGGTTCCCTGGTTAGCTCCACACAACCCGGTGATTTCCTGGCGACAGGGGGCTCTTAAGGGGTGGTCAGAGGAGTGTTCAGGTAGGTGTATAGGAGTTTATTTATTTATTTTATTTATTTTACCTTTATTTAACCAGGTAGGCAAGTTGAGAACAAGTTCTCATTTACAATTGCGACCTGGCCAAGATAAAGCAAAGCAGTTCGACAGATAAAACGACACAGAGTTACACATGGAGTAAAAACAAACATACAGTCAATAATGCAGTATAAACAAGTCTATATACAATGTGAGCAAATGAGGTGAGAAGGGAGGTAAAGGCAAAAAAAGGCCATGATGGCAAAGTAAATACAATATAGCAAGTAAAATACTGGAATGGTAGTTTTGCAATGGAAGAATGTGCAAAGTAGAAATAAAAAAATAATGGGGTGCAAAGGAGCAAAATAAATAAATAAATAAAAATTAAATACAGTTGGGAAAGAGGTAGTTGTTTGGGCTAAATTTTAGGTGGGCTATGTACAGGTGCAGTAATCTGTGAGCTGCTCTGACAGTTGGTGCTTAAAGCTAGTGAGGGAGATAAGTGTTTCCAGTTTCAGAGATTTTTGTAGTTCGTTCCAGTCATTGGCAGCAGAGAACTGGAAGGAGAGGCGGCCAAAGAAAGAATTGGTCTTGGGGGTGACTAGAGAGATATACCTGCTGGAGCGTGTGCTACAGGTGGGAGATGCTATGGTGACCAGCGAGCTGAGATAAGGGGGGACTTTACCTAGCAGGGTCTTGTAGATGACATGGAGCCAGTGGGTTTGGCGACGAGTATGAAGCGAGGGCCAGCCAACGAGAGCGTACAGGTCGCAATGGTGGGTAGTATATGGGGCTTTGGTGATAAAACGGATTGCACTGTGATAGACTGCATCCAATTTGTTGAGTAGGGTATTGGAGGCTATTTTGTAAATGACATCGCCAAAGTCGAGGATTGGTAGGATGGTCAGTTTTACAAGGGTATGTTTGGCAGCATGAGTGAAGGATGCTTTGTTGCGAAATAGGAAGCCAATTCTAGATTTAACTTTGGATTGGAGATGTTTGATATGGGTCTGGAAGGAGAGTTTACAGTCTAACCAGACACCTAAGTATTTGTAGTTGTCCACGTATTCTAAGTCAGAGCCGTCCAGAGTAGTGATGTTGGACAGGCGGGTAGGTGCAGGTAGCGATCGGTTGAAGAGCATGCATTTAGTTTTACTTGTATTTAAGAGCAATTGGAGGCCACGGAAGGAGAGTTGTATGGCATTGAAGCTTGCCTGGAGGGTTGTTAACACAGTGTCCAAAGAAGGGCCGGAAGTATACAGAATGGTGTCGTCTGCGTAGAGGTGGATCAGGGACTCACCAGCAGCAAGAGCGACCTCATTGATGTATACAGAGAAGAGAGTCGGTCCAAGAATTGAACCCTGTGGCACCCCCATAGAGACTGCCAGAGGTCCGGACAGCAGACCCTCCGACTTGACACACTGAACTCTATCAGAGAAGTAGTTGGTGAACCAGGCGAGGCAATCATTTGAGAAACCAAGGCTGTCGAGTCTGCCGATGAGGATATGGTGATTGACAGAGTCGAAAGCCTTGGCCAGATCAATGAATACGGCTGCACAGTAATGTTTCTTATCGATGGCGGTTAAGATATCGTTTAGGACCTTGAGCGTGGCTGAGGTGCACCCATGACCAGCTCTGAAACCAGATTGCATAGCAGAGAAGGTATGGTGAGATTCGAAATGGTCGGTAATCTGTTTGTTGACTTGGCTTTCGAAGACCTTAGAAAGGCACGGTAGGATAGATATAGGTCTGTAGCAGTTTGGGTCAAGAGTGTCCCCCCCTTTGAAGAGGGGGATGACCGCAGCTGCTTTCCAATCTTTGGGAATCTCAGACGACACGAAAGAGAGGTTGAACAGGCTAGTAATAGGGGTGGCAACAATTTCAGCAGATAATTTTAGAAAGAAAGGGTCCAGATTGTCTAGCCCGGGTGATTTGTAGGGGTCCAGATTTTGCAGCTCTTTCAGAACATCAGCTGAATGGATTTGGGAGAAGGAGAAATGGGGAAGGCTTGGGCGAGTTGCTGTTGGGGGTGCAGTGCTGTTGTCCGGGGTAGGAGTAGCCAGGTGGAAAGCATGGCCAGCCGTAGAAAAATGCTTATTGAAATTCTCAATTATGGTGGATTTATCAGTGGTGACAGTGTTTCCTATCTTCAGTGCAGTGGGCAGCTGGGAGGAGGTGTTCTTATTCTCCATGGACTTTACAGTGTCCCAGAACTTTTTTGAGTTAGTGTTGCAGGAAGCAAATTTCTGCTTGAAAAAGCTAGCCTTGGCTTTTCTAACTGCCTGTGTATAATGATTTCTAGCTTCCCTGAACAGCTGCATATCACGGGGGCTGTTCGATGCTAATGCAGAACGCCATAGGATGTTTTTGTGTTGGTTAAGGGCAGTCAGGTCTGGGGAGAACCAAGGGCTATATCTGTTCCTGGTTCTAAATTTCTTGAATGGGGCATGTTTATTTAAGATGGTTAGGAAGGCATTTTTAAAAAAATATCCAGGCATCCTCTACTGACGGGATGAGATCAATATCCTTCCAGGATACCCCGGCCAGGTCGATTAGAAAGGCCTGCTCGCAGAAGTGTTTCAGGGAGCGTTTTACAGTGATGAGTGGAGGTCGTTTGACCGCTGACCCATTACGGATGCAGGCAATGAGGCAGTGATCGCTGAGATCTTGGTTGAAGACAGCAGAGGTGTATTTAGAGGGGAAGTTGGTTAGGATGATATCTATGAGGGTGCCCGTGTTTAAGGTTTTGGGGAGGTACCTGGTAGGTTCATTGATTATTTGTGTGAGATTGAGGGCATCAAGTTTAGATTGTAGGATGGCTGGGGTGTTAAGCATGTTCCAGTTTAGGTCGCCTAGCAGCACGAACTCTGAAGATAGATGGGGGGCAATCAGTTCACATATGGTGTCCAGAGCACAGCTGGGGGCAGAGGGTGGTCTATAGCAGGCGGCAACGGTGAGAGACTTGTTTTTAGAGAGGTGGATTTTTAAAAGTAGAAGTTCAAATTGTTTGGGTACAGACCTGGATAGTAGGACAGAACTCTGCAGGCTATCTTTGCAGTAGATTGCAACACCGCCCCCTTTGGCAGTTCTATCTTGTCTGAAAATGTTGTAGTTTGGAATTAAAACTTCAGAATTTTTGGTGGTCTTCCTAAGCCAGGATTCAGACACAGCTAGAACATCCGGGTTGGCAGAGTGTGCTAAAGCAGTGAATAGAACAAACTTAGGGAGGAGGCTTCTAATGTTAACATGCATGAAACCAAGGCTATTACGGTTACAGAAGTCGTCAAAAGAGAGCGCCTGGGGAATAGGAGTGGAGCTAGGCACTGCAGGGCCTGGATTCACCTCTACATCGCCAGAGGAACATAGGAGGAGTAGAATAAGGGTACGGCTAAAAGCTATGAGAATTGGTCGTCTAGAACGTCTGGAACATAGAGTAAAAGGAGGTTTCTGGGGGCGATAAAATAGCATCAAGGTATAATGTACAGACAAATGTATGGCAGGATGTGAATACAGTGGAGGTAAACCTAGGTATTGAGTGATGAAGAGAGAGATATTGTCTCTAGAAACATCGTTGAAACCAGGAGATGTCATTGCATGTGTGGGTGGTGGAACTAATAGGTTGGATAAGGTATAGTGAGCAGGACTAGAGGCTCTACAGTGAAATAAGCCAATAAACACTAACCAGAACAGAAATGGACAAGACATATTGACATTAAGGATAGGCATGCTTAGTCGAGTGATCAAAAGGGTCCGGTGAGTGGAGAGGTTGGTTGGTGATTTAGACAGCTAGCCAGGGCATCGGTAGCAAGCTAGCATAGGATGGAGGTCTGTTAGCCACCCCTTACGTTCCGTCAGTAGATTAGTGGGGTTCCGTGTGGTAGAGGGGATTAATCCAAATCACACAACAACAACAAAAATAAAAACAATAGATATAGTTATAGAGGCCCAAGAAGAAAATATAATAATAATAATTAAAAAAAATAATTTAAAAAAAATAATAATAAAAAAAAAAAAAAAAAATTGTCCGATTGTCTATTCAGATAGCAGCCGGTAAGACAGCTAACGGTTAGCAGGCCGCAGATGGGCGTTCAGGTAACGTCGCGACGGAGGAGCCGGCCGAATAACTCCTTCGGGTAGATAACGTCGGCAGTCCAGTTGTGAAGGCCCGGTGGGGCTCCGCGAAGGCAGTAAAACGGGTCCGGATAGGTGACTGCAGCCCAGGTGTGATTGATGGAACTCAGGAGTGATTGACGGAGCTTGCTAGCTCCGATGGTCACACGGATAGCAGCTAGCTAGCTGTGAGATCCGGGTATGAATGTCCAGGGACATGGAGAGAAAAATTGGTCCGGTATGTTCCGTTCCGAGCCGCGCTGCGCCGTACAGAACTGGCGATAGATTTTCGAGCTAAAGGATAGCTGATGACCACAAACCGTGGTTAGCTGAATATTAACGATTTGCCAGTAAAGGAGCTAACTAGCTTCTGAACTAGCTTCTGGATTAGCTTCTGGCTAGTTTCTGGCTAGCTTCTTGGAGTTTCTGGCTAGCTTCTTGGAGGATTACAGATCTGAGGTAAATAATACTTTTTTATAAATATACATTGGTGAGGCGGGTTGCAGGAGAGTGTTTTGAAGATGAGTTGATGGAAAATAAAAATAAAATGTATGTGAAAAAGTTGTAAATATATATATATACAGGACACGACAAGACGAGGACAAAAGACGTCTGAACTGCTATGCCACCTTGTTGCCGTTGGTGCGAGTTGCCGTTGGTGCGACTACGGTGGAGAGTCCAGACCAAATTTCCACCGTGCGCATTCCCTCTGAATATGCCGATTTGGCTATCGCCTTTAGTAAAGGGAAGGCGACCCAATTACCACCTCATCGTCGAGAGGACTGCGCGATAAACCTTCTGGAAAACGCTGCACTTCCTAGGAGTCACGTGTATCCATTGTCCCAGGAGGAGACAGTTGCGATGGAAACATATGTTTCTGAATCGCTGGGACAGGGGTACATTCAGCCCTCCGTATCACCCGTCTCCTCGAGTTTCTTTTTTGTGAAGAAGAAGGATGGAGGTCTGCGTCCGTGTATTGATTATAGAGGTCTAAATTCCATCACAGTGGGGTTTAGTTACCCACTACCTCTCATCGCTACGGCAATGGAATCATTTCACGGGGCGCGCTTCTTCACAAAACTGGACCTGAGGAGCGAGTATAATCTGGTACGTATCCGGGGAGGAGATGAGTGGAAAACCGCATTTAGTACTACTTCTGGTCATTATGAGTACTGCGTCATGCCATACGGGTTGAAGAATGCTCCAGCCGTTTTCCAATCCTTCGTAGATGAGATTCTCCGAGACCTGCTCGGGCAGGGAATGGTAGTGTACATTGATGACATCTTGATCTATTCTGCCACACGCGCGGAGCATGTGTCTCTGGTGCGTAAGGTACTTGGGCGACTACTGGAGCATGACCTGTATTGCAAGGCGGAGAAATGTGAGTTTTTCAAACAGTCCGTTTCCTTCCTGGGGTATCGTATTTCCACCTCCGGGGTGGTGATGGAGGATGATCGCGTTACAGCCGTGCGTAATTGGCCGACTCCGACCACGGTGAAAGAAGTGCAGCGGTTTTTAGGGTTTGCCAATTACTACCGGAGATTTATCCGGGGTTTTGGTCAGGTGGCTGCTCCCATCACCTCACTGCTGAAGGGAGGACCGGTGCGCTTGCGCTGGTCAGCAGAGGCGGGCAGAGCTTTCAGTCGTCTGAAGGAGCTGTTCACCAATGCACCCATGTTGGCGCATCCGGAACCCTCTTTAGCGTTCATAGTCGAGGTGGATGCATCCGAGGCTGGGGTTGGAGCCGTGCTGTCCCAATGCTCGGGCGTGCCATCCAAGCTCCGCCCGTGTGCTTTCTTTTCGAGCAAGCTCAGCCCAGCGGAGCGAAACTATGATGTGGGGGACCGGGAGTTGTTAGCTGTAGTCAAGGCTCTGAAGGTGTGGAGACATTGGCTTGAGGGGGCTAAATACCCTTTTCTCATCTGGACTGACCATCGTAATCTCGAGTACATCGGGCAGCTAAGAGACTAAATCCACGTCAGGCTAGATGGGCCATGTTTTTTACTAGGTTCCAGTTTACCCTCACATATCGGCCAGGCTCCCAAAACACCAAAGCTGACGCACCGTCTCGCCTCTATGATACCGAGGTACGGTCAGTTGAGCCAACTCCCATCATTCCACCGTCATGTCTCGTGGCACCGGTGGTATGGGAGGTGGACGCTGAGATAGAGAGGGCCTCACGGTCAGAGCCGGCTCCTCCTAACTGTCCAGTAGGGACCAAGTACGTGCCGAGGGTGTTCCGGGACAAGCTGATTCGGTGGGCTCATACTCTTCCCTCCTCGGGTCATCCTGGTATCAAGAGGACAATGCAGAGTCTGAGAGGGAGATACTGGTGGCCCACACTGGCTAAAGACGTGAGATTTTATGTCTCCTCCTGCTCAGTGTGTGCTCAGAGCAAGGCTCCTCGACACCTGCCTAGAGGGAAATTACAACCCCTCCCCGTTCCACAACGGCCGTGGACACACTTATCGGTGGATTTTCTTACCGACCTTCCCCCGTCCCAGGGAAGTACTACGATCCTGGTCGTTGTGGATCGGTTTTCTAAGTCCTGTCACCTCATTCCGTTGCCCGGTCTCCCTACGGCCCTGCAGACTGCTGAGGCTTTGTTTACCCATGTCTTCCGGCACTATGGGGTGCCTGAGGACATCGTCTCTGATCGGGGTCCCCAATTCACGTCCAGAGTGTGGAGGGCGTTTATGGAGAGACTGGGGGTCTCGGTTAGCTTAACCTCAGGTTTTCACCCCGAGAGTAATGGGCAGGTGGAGCGCGTAAACCAGGATGTGGGCAGGTTTCTGCGGTCCTATTGTCGGGACCGGCCTGGTGAGTGGGCAAGGTATGTTCCATGGGCCGAACTAGCCCAGAACTCCTTACGCCACTCCTCTACTAACTTGTCTCCTTTTGAGTGTGTGTTAGGTTACCAGCCGGTCCTGGCTCCATGGCATCAGAGTCAGACCGAGGCTCCTGCGGTGGAGGAATGGGTACAGCGCTCCAAGGACACCTGGAAAGCCGTTCAGGACTCATTACGGTTAGCGGGAGAACGGCAGAAGAGGAGCGCTGACCAGCACCGCAGTGAGACCCCCGTGTTTGCACCGGGGGACAGGGTCTGGCTCTCGACCCGAAACCTGTCCCTCCGCCTGCCCTGTCGGAAGCTGGGGCCGCAGTGTGTGGGGCCGTTCAAAGTCCTGAGGAGAATAAACAAGGTGTGTTACAGGTTACAACTTCCTAGGTATTACCGTATTAATCCCTCGTTTCATGTGTCTCTCCTCAGGCCGGTGGTGGCTGGTCCCCTGCAAGAAGGTGAGGTGCCTGAGGTCCCTCCCCCCCCTCTGGACATCAAGGGGTCCCCGGCGTACACAGTTCGAGTCATTCTGGATTCGAGACGCCGGGTGGGGGGCCTACAGTACCTCGTGGACTGGGAGGGGTACGGCCCGGAGGAGAGATGCTGGGATCCGGTGAGGGACATTTTGGACCCTTCTCTCCTGATAGAATTCCACCGCCTCCACCCGGATCGCCCAGCACCTCGTCCTCCGGGTCGTCCTCGAGGACGGTGGCGGCGCGCTGCAGGAGCCGCGCGTCAGGAGGGGGGTACTGTCACGACTTCCGCCGAGGTTGGCTCTCCTGCCCGTTCGGGCGGTGCTCGGCGGTCGTCGTCACCGTCCTACTAGCCACTACCGATCCCTTTTCGTGTATCTGTTGGTTTTGTCTGATTGGTTTCACCTGTGTGTTGTTTAGTTTATTAGTGTCTGTATATATAGTAGGTTGTCCCGCCCTTGTTTTGTGCGGGATTGTTTATTTGTCATCTATGTCTGTCGGTGTGTCTTGTGTTCTTATTTCTCCGGTTCGTCTTTTATCCTGTGTTGGATTGTTCACCCTGTGTGTATTGGGTTGACCGTGTTTCTTGTTCACCGGAGAATAAACTTTCATATCGCTATCTGCTCTCTGCGCCTGATTCCACCCACCTTGATTAGACGTGACACTTTTTCTGATTGCATATATTTATTTAGGCTATTAGAGTGTTAGAGTAAAATAGAAACAATAAATAATATGTGTTCAGACTTATCTGGAAATATATTTTTCCATCTGCCATGCTCTTACACCTGGCAGAGACGGTGTTGTGGCTGGGTAGAACAGATTAAATACATCTGAATAAATAATTACCCGCAAAGAAGTCTGTACTGGACCCTGATCTCTCTTTTGAAGAACATATCAAGACCATTTCAAGGACAGCTTTTTTCCATCTACGTAACATTGCAAAAATCAGAAACTTTCTGTCCAAAAATGATGCAGAAAAATTTATCCATGCTTTTGTCACTTCTAGGTTAGACTACTGCAATGCTCTACTTTCCGGCTACCCGGATAAAGCACTAAATAAACTTCAGTTGGTGCTAAATACGGCTGCTAGAATCCTGACTAGAACCCAAAAATTTGATCATATTACTCCAGTGCTAGCCTCTCTACACTGGCTTCCTGTCAAAGCAAGGGCTGATTTCAAGGTTTTACTGCTAACCTACAAAGCATTACATGGGCTTGCTCCTACCTATCTCTCTGATTTGGTCCTGCCGTACATACCTACACGTACGCTACGGTCACAAGACGCAGGCCTCCTAATTGTCCCTAGAATTCCTAAGCAAACAGCTGGAGGCAGGGCTTTCTCCTATAGAGCTCCATTTTTATGGAACGGTCTGCCTACCCATGTCAGAGACGCAAACTCGGTCTCAACCTTTAAGTCTTTACTGAAGACTCATCTCTTCAGTGGGTCATATGATTGAGTGTAGTCTGGCCCAGGAGTGGGAGGGTGAACGGAAAGGCTCTGGAGCAACGAACTGCCCTTGCTGTCTCTGCCTGGCCGGTTCCCCTCTTTCCACTGGGATTCTCTGCCTTTAACCCTATTACAGGGGCTGAGTCACTGGCTTACTGGGGCTCTCTCATGCCGTCCCTGGAAGGGGTGCGTCACCTGAGTGGGTTGATTCACTGATGTGGTCATCCTGTCTGGGTTGGCGCCCCCCCTTGGGTTGTGCCATGGCGGAGATCTTTGTGGGCTATACTCGGCCCTGTCTCAGGATGGTAAGTTGGTGGTTGAAGATATCCCTCTAGTGGTGTGGGGGCTGTGCTTTGGCAAAGTGGGTGGGGTTATATCCTTCCTGTTTGGCCCTGTCCGGGGGTGTCCTCGGATGGGTCCACAGTGTCTCCTGACTCCTCCTGTCTCAGCCTCCAGTATTTATGCTGCAGTAGTTTATGTGTCGGGGGGCTAGGGTCAGTTTGTTATATCTGGAGTACTTCTCCTGTCCTATTCGGTGTCCTGTGTGAATCTAAGTGTGCGTTCTCTAATTCTCTCCTTCTCTCTTTCTTTCTCTCTCTCGGAGGACCTGAGCCCTAGGACCATGCCCCAGGATTACCTGACATGATGACTCCTTGCTGTCCCCAGTCCACCTGGCCGTGCTGCTGCTCCAGTTTCAACTGTTCTGCCTTCTTATTATTCGAACATGCTGGTCATTTATGAACATTTGAACATCTTGGCCATGTTCTGTTATAATCTCCACCCGGCACAGCCCGTAGAGGACTGGCCACCCCACATATGCTCTCTCTAATTCTCTCTTTTTTTCTCTCTCTCGGAGGACCTGAGCCCTAGGACCATGCCCCAGGACTACCTGACATGATGACTCCTTGCTGTCTCCAGTCCATCTGACTGTGCTGCTGCTCCAGTTTCAACTGTTCTGCCTTATTATTATACGACCATGCTGGTCATTTATGAACATTTGAACATCTTGGCTATGTTCTGTTATAATCTCCACCCGGCACAGCCAGAAGAGGACTGGCCACCCCACATAGCCTGGTTCCTCTCTAGGTTTCTTCCTAGGTTTTGGCCTTTCTAGGGAGTTTTTCCTAGCCACCGTGCTTCTACACCTGCATTGCTTGCTGTTTGGGGTTTTAGGCTGGGTTTCTGTACAGCACTTTGAGATATCAGCTGATGTACGAAGGGCTATATAAATCAATTTGATTTGATTTGATTTGTAGTGAACGATGGAGCAGCGGAATAATTCAATTTGAGTCATCAGGCAAAGGATGTGTTGGTGTGCATGTTGGTCTCTTGTCCTCTCCAGGGGTGGGTTGGGCTGTGTTGCGTGGTGACCGCCTCCGAGTTTTGGGAGGATTTGGTGATTTTTTTCATGATTTATAAACCTTATCCTTCATTGTAATGCAAAACTGTTGTATGAACACCACATCTAAATTGTTCATTTTGGTGGTTTTGACAGTTGGTTTTGACAGTTGGAACTTTCCTTCTTCGCAACACAGCCAAGTGGTGCACTATGATTGGATGTATCATACGCTGATGTGATGACGGACTCATTCAGGAACAAAGCAGCCAGATAACAACCTCCAAAAGAAATATGGAAATTCAGAATAGTTAGACTACATATATAGCCTAGACCTGGACTGGTGCATGAAATTATTATTTTGATTTAATCAACCTGGAATAACAATGTTTGTTGAATCACTGTTAGTTGAATCAAAATCCTTCTGTAGGCTACCTGCAGCACTCCAGGAACAGGGTCTACCTAAGGAGGAGTGTAAATGTTTCCTGTTCTTCTTGATAACTTGTTGTTGTGCTGTTTGTATTGTATGTTTTGACTACTGCAGCCATCTTGGCCAGGTCTCCCTTGCAAAAGAGACTGTGTCTCAATGTTTTTTTTACCCTGGTTAAATAAAGGTAAAAATATACACAAATCAAAAAGTTATAGCATTACAAAACTGTTTGCAGTGAAAAATGACATCAACACGTAGCCTAATCAATAGCTACAAGCACTTTTTTGGGTACATTTTGACCCAGGATAGACTCAAAGCAAATGCAGACTAGCTCTGCTCTCCTCTTTTTCTTCTCTTCCTCAAAAACATTTTTGGAAATTGTCTGAATTACATTTTGGAGAGAGTAGGCGTATACCATTGAGAGCAATCATTGTTCAACCCCTCCCCCCACACATCATCATCATTAATCAAATCATTCCAATTATATAGGACATAGTTTTGATCATCAGCTTGGACTATTTCCAACTATAATTAGAGTTTTGGTCAATTTTAATTGCTAGAGAACGACGGAGATGGTGTGTCAAATGTCAAGTAAACCCGTAACTTAACTGCTGGGATCTGAGCTAGCTAATTGACATGCCTGAACTGACCAATCACAGCAAAGATGGGACCGGACTTGACAATATCCGGTAAAAGCATGGTGTCTCCGTGTAGTAGGGGAATCATTGAGCTGTAAAATAATGGGGGAATCAATGGGAACGAGACCTGCCTTTCTACTTGTGTTCTATCAACAAATCTACACGTTTTAGGCGTGATACAATGGTTTCAGTGTATATATAATTCTCCAATAATGTTTGCTAACTACTTTGCTTTTAGCTTGGGTCTGTTTAATGTTGTTACACTTAGTCCCCTAGTCTACATAGCCAGCTAACATGCTAACATTAGCAACCACTGCTAACATGCGTTATGTCGTGGAAATTTCCTCTATTTACCAAATCATGGGAGCAAACCACACACACAAGTTAGAGTTAGTTATAAAAGTCCATCTTTAATCATATAAGCTCTATAGCATTTTGACTTTCAACAGTTCAGTATCTCTAATGAAAAGTTGAGAGTCCCCCCACAATGGCAAAATGGGATCCTTTCTAGCAAAGATCACACATAGTCAGACAGCATAGACATAATTCATCGTTCAGCTTTGTCTCCTTTCCCAAACCCCAGAACCATAAACCAATCCTCCAAATCAACAGGCATATATCAAATTGTCATTTAGATAGAACCCACTCTAAATACAAACTCCTGGACAAACTCACGGAGAGGAGAATGAGGCTATAGGTTAAGATAGAAACAACATTAGAGGGAGCATAGAATTATTCCAGACACTGCCACCCTCCTTTCCCCACTGGGAAAGGTAGGGAGTAAAATATATGTTTACACATGATGACACTTTGACCTCTCCCCTCTCAGCGGCCCATGCAACTTAGTCTTGACATAGAACAGATAACTGCAACCTCGCCACAGTATTATACAAAAATACCATTCTGATGAGAAGTAACTTACACACATTAGATAAATATAAAACATCTTACATATGTTACCAACAAATTCTGAATCTTCCCTAACAGTTACAACGTGGGTGCTGTTTTAATAGCAAATCATTGCTGAATGGTGTTTATTTATCAATGGGAGTTTTGAAAATCTATCTGATAGTCTTTGGCTGTTCATATAAAGCATTTAGCTAGCTTTTCAGTTTAAGCCTGATAACAATATGAGCCTAATATATATTGTTATATGTGTCCAGCCTGTATCACAACTGGCCGTGATTGGGAGTCCCATAGGGCGGTGCACAATTGGCCCAGCGTCGTCCGGGTCAGAGTTTGGCCGTGGTAGGCTGTCATTGGTAGGCCGATATAAAAAATAAGATTTTGTTGACTTGCCTCGTTAAATAAAGGTTCAATAAAAAATAATAATAAGTCCCCAAAATGTGCTAATGGTATTCAAATGCAGGTGGAGCTGAATTAAATATGCACACTGCCGTACTAAGACCCACCTAGCCTCTCTGGATACACACACACACACACTCCGTATCTCGTCTTGTATTGATGTGGAATATAATCTCGTATATCTGAACTGTAGGAATGAAAAAAATGTGATGTCTGATACGTATTGATCCTGTAGAGGAGCATAAGTGGCCCAGACCGACAGATGCACACACCTCTGAGAGACACCTCTGACAGCTTTTAGCACATTAACACACTAGCCCCCTGACAGAGAGAGAAGGAGGGAGAGTGCGCGAGAGAGAGAAAGAAAGAGACAGGGAGAGGCAGAGAGACATATAGAGAGAGGAAGAGAGAGAGAGACAAAGACAGAAGAGAGAGAGGAAGAGAGAAAGGAGAGCGAGAGAGGTTAATGTTACAAGATCACAATACAGAGACTGGGTATGACATCTTGCCCCTATCTGCTCCAGGAGTATTTGGGTCATGAATACACAAATTATTGGACAATGTCTAATTAGTTACATCATGGTAGTACAAAGATGTTGTGGGTGATGGACATGGTGTGCATGTATCCTTTCTAGGTATGTCTGCGTGGTTTAGGTCAAACCTAGCTTCATGAGGGAGAGGCAATTTTTATGCTAAGATAACACATGGAATTGTTTTAAGATGGTCATATCATGGATCATTTAACTATTTGATTAAATGGATCCCTTTAGGTATAAACATTTTTATGAATTTAGCCTTTACAACTATAGCCCATAGACACTTATCTATCTTAAAATAAATATGCTAGCTACCTAAGTTAGCAAACAGCAAAATCATTTGATTTCTTGCTAACAGTAGTATGTTAGCAAGCAATACACAATGTGGGTTTCAGTAGAAAACTTAAGTTAGCAATCTATATTGTAATTCACTGAGTGGTTGGGCAAGAGAGTGCCTGTTTTCAGAACAATAGAGTAATCAGAGTTGGTCCCCCTTCCACTCTTGAGAAACGTCCTCTCTCTGTGGTAATGATCCTGAAGGACAGTCCTCACCACTGCCTCTGATACCCTGTTAACCGTCTGTGTGTGTGTGTGTGTGTGTGTGTGTGTGTGTGTGTGTGTGTGTGTGTGTGTGTGTGTGTGTGTGTGTGTGTGTGTGTGTGTGTGTGTGTGTGTGTGTGTGTGTGTGTGTGTGTGTGTGTGTGTGTGTGTGTGCGTGCGTGCGTGTTCATCCATGTGTGCGCGCATCCGTCCATCCGTGTATATGTCAAGTCTCCTGCACCTCAGTATTTAGCCTACCCCATCTCAGGCCTAAGCCATGTGAGATGAAGAAGATGTCAGCAGAGAGGAGAGAACCCCACGCTGAGCCTCAAAGGAGGGAGATGGAGGGATTAGGCATCCTTAGATGAAAGCTTCAGTCAATACAGAAAGATAGAAAAACACAGCGAGTATGAGCAACGGCACCACTTAATGCAAAACTGCAGCCCCATTGATTTCCTCTCAGATGACGGTTGATGGGATGGAGCTCGGTAGATCGATGATGTGTGAGTTAGCATGCGCTTCTCTACATATCATCACCTTGTCATATCCCGTCTGATACATTAGGCTACAGGAACATGGCTGAGGGGGAAACCATCACCCTTCCCCTGTCTGTCTGTCTGTCTTACAGGGAGAATGATATTAAAACTGTACGAATATTTTAAGATAAATACACAATACATGGATTTAGCGATCAATGGAAATAGTTTTGTTTTTGTAATGGGGAAGTGAAGATTAATCAGTCAGGAACACGGTTTGTTTTTCAGTTCAAAATCTCTTTCACATCTGTGTAGGGGTTCCAGTCCTGGACTCATAGCTACATGTGGCAAGTTCTCATTGGTCCAAATTGTCAATACATTGAGCCTAAAACGGAATACTCTGTATTTTGGCCATTGGCCCAATTTTACTGCAAGAAATTCTAATTGGTCAACCCCAGGCTAGGCTTGGGTATAAACTACATCCTGTCTCTTTGTTCAGTGGAGAAAACCCTGAGAACAAGGAAGAATTATTAACAGCTACCATCAACTTTCCAGCATAAGAACTATGATTTGTTCTCTTTAAATAAATCTATTTTTATCCCCCTAATTTGCTTTGGGGTCTGTGTTATTGAAGAATATCATCAACTGCTTACACACTGTGTGTTGATCCAGGTGAGTCAGCTCTTAATCTCCTGATAACGGCATATTGCTGGGTGTCTAGACCTATATCATCTAAAAGAACCAAATCAGGTTAATATAAGTGCATGCAATGAGTAATATGTATCTGTGATGTATAGGGTTTAGAGTCCTTTG
This sequence comes from Oncorhynchus kisutch, assembly GCF_002021735.2. Lineage (NCBI taxonomy): Eukaryota > Metazoa > Chordata > Actinopteri > Salmoniformes > Salmonidae > Oncorhynchus > Oncorhynchus kisutch. The sequence continues at coordinate 36,672,444 of NC_034192.2, forward strand.
TTAAAGCCCTAACTAGTTATAATAAGCCCTAATTGATTAGGCATGTGAAACGTTCTTATTGCATAGGAGTTGCTAGTTGAGTTTCAATTTTTACATGTGGGGGTAATGTAAGCCTTGTACAAGCTTTTGAAGTAAACACACGTTTTAGGGGTAACCAGGCCCTGCAGAAACAATTTGTGTTCTATAGATAGGAGGTTAGAGTCCTCAAGGGATATGAAGTTTGGACACACCAACTCATTCAAGGATTTTTCTTAATTATTACTATTTTCTACATTGTAGAATATTAGTGAAGACATCAAAACTATGAAATAACACATATGGAAACATGTAGTAACCAAAAAAGTGTTAATCAAAGCTACCTTGATGACGGCTGTCATCGGGTGTGTAGAGGCGAAGTCAGATGCAGGAGAGTAGAGTGATGTAAACAGGCGCACTTTTATTTTAGTTCCAAAAACTAGAACATAAATCAAATACGCTCAAAACACGGAACAAACAAAAATAAAGCTCGTAATAAAACACCACAATAACATGAAACAATTACACACAAAACATGATGGGAACCAGAGGGTTAAATACAAGTAGATTGATTGAGGAAATGAAAACCAGGTGTGTATGGAAACAAGACAAGACAAATGGATATATGATAAATGGAGCGGCAATGGCTAGAAAGCCGGTGACATCGATCGCCGAACGCCGCCCGAACAAGGAGAGGAGCCGACTTCGGAGGAAGTCCTGAGAACAGCTTTGCAGGCTCTTGGCATTCTATCAACCAGCTTCATGAGGAATGCTTTTCCAACAGTCTTGAAGGAGTTACCACATAGTCTAAGCACTTGTTGGAAGCTTTTCCTTCACTCTGCGGTCCAAACCATCTCAATTGGGTTGAGGTAGGAGGATTGTGAAGGCCAGGTCATCTGATGCTGCACTTCATCACTCTCCTTCTTGGTCAAATAGCCCTTACACCGCCTGGAGGTGTGTTGGGTCATTGTCCTGTTGAAAAACAAATGATAGTCCCACTAAGCACAAACCAGATGGGATGGTGTATCGCTGCAGAATGCTTAGGTAACCACGCTGGTTAAGTGTGCATTGAATTGTCAATAAATCACCAACAGTGTCACCAGCAAAGCACCTCCACACCATCATACCTCCTCCTCCATCCTTCACGGTGGAAACCACACATACGGAGATCATTCGTTCACCTACTCGGCGTCTCACAAAGACATGGCGTTTGGAACCAAAAATCTCAATTTGGACTCATCAGACCAAAAGGACAGATTTCCACCAGTCTAATGTCCATTGCTCGTGTTTCTTAGCCCAAGCAAGTCTCTTCTTCTTATTGGTGTCCTTTAGCAGTGGTTTTTGTTACAGCAATTCGACCATGAAGGCCAGATTCACGCAGTCTCCTCTGAACAGTTGCTGTTGAGATGTGTCTGTTACTTGAACTCTGTGAAGCATTTATTTGGGCTGCATTTTCTGAGGCTGGTAACTCAAATGAACTTATCCTCTGCAGCAGAGGTAAGTCTGGGTCTTCTATTCCTGTGGTGGTCCTCATGAGAGCCAGTTTCACTTGAAAAAACGTTCACAGTTCTGGAAATGTTCTGGATTGACTGACCTTTGTGTCTTAAAGTATTGATGGGCTGTCATTTCTCTTTGCTTATTTATGCTGTTCTTGCCATAACATGGACTTGTTCTTTTACCAAATAGGGCTATATTCTGTATACCACCCGTACCTTGTCACAACACAACTGATGGTTTCAAATGCATTAAGAAGGAAAGAAATTCCATAAATTAACTTTTAACGAGGCAATTCTTAATTGAAATGCATTCCAGGTGACTACCTCATGAAGTGACTACTGATATGTATATATATTGGGGTTGAATAAATATATAAACATATATCATATACAACTTTTGAAGTTCACAACTTCAAGTGAGATAAACACTCTGGAAAAGGTGCGGGACAGCTGCTCTGGATGTGAACATGAAGAATATATTACATTCAATGTCTAGTGATATGAATAACCATTTCAAAGTAGAGGAGTGTAGGCAGAAGATAATAAATACATATTCTGTCATTGCTGACAAAGATGGAATATGGAATCTGTCTGATATACAAAAAGCTTGTGGGAAAATACCGAGAATGTCTGTCTTACTGACAAAGACAAGATGGTCTTTAACTGTATTAGCCAAAGTGAGAAAACAAGATGATAAATTGCAGAGATAGAGAGAGTTTGAGGGCTCTTTGTGAACAGATAAAAACATTAAAAGGTGAAATTCAACAATTGCCGGATGTAAGGGTGGTTATGGCAGACTTGGCCCCCACCTGTGGGCTCTCTGTTCCCTCAATCCCTCTGTTCCCTCAATCTATCCTCATGCGAAAGACAGCTCGGGATTCAAACATCTGGTGAGCACTTCCTGGCTTTGAGTCAACAGATTCTGACAGCAGTGACGAACGATGTCTTCGGCCAACCAGAACACAGTCCGTTAAAGGAAGTAAAGATAAACCCCCAGTGACAGTAATCACACATAAGTCAGCATCTCCAAAACAGTTGGATGAATGGTCAAAGCATCCACGAGATGTAGGTATGAAGACGTGGGACCATTTCAAGCGATATAAAAAAACTCTCTGTTCTACATCCTTATGATGGGTTACAGTTGTTAGTCTTTGTTATGCAGGCTACATGCATCGCTGTGTCAATGGTGGCATCACTTCTCGATCAATATCATGTGTCCGCATGCTGTTCATACTGAATCGAGCTGCACAGGTCACAGCTGCTCATTGGAACAAGTCGTCGACTGTGTTAGAGGCTCCTAACATCATCATACAATGCGGCACACCGTCTAATCCAGCTACTCTGATGCTTAATCCAGACACCACATTACTTGAACACGACTGTTGTGAGTTGGTTTTGGATCAGCTCTCTGATGGGTTTACAGCTCTCTGATGGGTTATCCGTTGGAAAACCCTGAGTTTATCTTACACACAGATGGTTCAAGCTTTGTGGACGGGGGTGAGAGGAAGGCAGGCTGGGCAGTTACTACAATGGACAATGTGATAGTGACAGGCACATCACCTGCAGGAACATCAGCACAGGTGACGGAACTGGTGGCTTTGACAGAAGCATGAAAACAGGAAAAACAGCTAATATCTACACAGACTCAAGGTATGCTTTCGGCGTTACCCATGATTTTGGAAAAATATGTAAAAACAGAGGATTCATGACATCGCTGGGAGCACCTGTGAAGAATGGACCAAAGGTGATTGCTCTACTGAATGCTCTCCAGTTGCCTGCGCAAGTTGCAATTTGAAAATGAAAGCACATGGGAAAATCTTTACAGAAGAGAGTAAAGGTAATGACCTGGCTGACAGAGTGCCAAGGCGGCTGCCAAGCGAACACCTCTGTCACCTAAACTGATTAGGAAATACACTGTGGACACATTGCAACACATTAGAGACATGCAAAGCAATGCAACAAAAGATGAAGTGTGGGAATGGCTGGCTGCAGGGTGCAAACTCAATCAAGAAGGTTTGTGGAAATACAACCTGAGATGTGTAGTGCCTAATGCACTCTTAACCTACTTGGTGACACAGATCCACTCTTTGGGACACATTGGTGTGGACAAGATAATTTATCACTTTGTGGGCAAATGGCGGAATCCTGGTGTACGGAAAGAGGCTGAGGCAGTCGTGACAAATTGCAACATTTATATGGAAAACAACAAGGGACAAGTGAAAGTACAGACACGACGAGCGCCTGCCCCACCAGGACCCTTCAGACATCTACAGCTTGACCACATCACTCTACCCAATTGTAAAGGTCAGAAAGATGTGCTAGTCATTGTTGATCGTTTCTCACAATGGGTTGAAGCCTACCCTATTAAGAAAGGAACCACACAACACAAAGCCAAAATTCTGATTAGAGAAATAATTCCCAGATAGGATTTCCGGAACATCTAGTTTCCGACCAAGGCACTCATTACACAGGAAAATTTGTGTCAGGAGGTAGCTCGTCTTCTGAAAATAGACTACACTGCCCTTACCATCCTCAATCGAGTGGTCAGGTAGAACACACAAATCGAGTTTTGAAAGAAAGACTTTCAAAGATGCATCAAGAAGGTATATCAATGACCGGATGCATTGCCTACAGTCTTATGTAGTATATGGGCAACTCATAACAAATCTACAGGGTTGAGTCCGTTTGAGGTTGTCACAGGTCGACCCACAGGTCGACCCTTTTAGACGTACACATTATGACACAATGCTTAACTATTGCAGACAACTATCTAATTCAGTAGGGTAAGCAGACAGACATGTAAATGAGGTGTGTGGAATAACTCCCAAGGGGGGTATATGATGTAGCGCCAGGACAGTGGGTGATGGCAAATAAATATGTTACAGACACATTAGGGCCAAAATGGGAAGGTCCTTATCAAGTTTTGCTCCTAACGAGGTCAGCAGTGAAAGTACAGGGCAAATCGCGATGGATACATTCATTCATTACAAGGTTGTCCATTTTGATGACAAAGCAGAGCCTTGAGTATAAAGAACTGATTTATTAGCAGTCGGGTGAAGAAGCATAGTAAGCCAATTAGAACCTGATAGATAAGCTTCTATGTTGTACACCGTAGTCATCTTATTAGAGAGATCTAAGGGAAATATCCATTTCTCTTGAAACCAGGACATGTTTACTTTTTTCTTCCTCCGTTACAGGTTATGAGAATTCACCGTCTATAGCTGCAGCAATATCCCTTGACCAGAAGTCTTACCTAAAACGATACAAGATCACCGGTGAAGTGTTCATTAGAGACGTCCTTATCAACCAGTGGAATGGAAGATGAATTCCTCACTACCGGCAGGCTGTCAGAACATACTCTCTAATAGTTGTCTATGTGGGACTGATACCGATGTGGAACAGCTGGTCACTCTTAAAGGACTGTGAATGATTACCTTGCCAATAGGACCATTGAATATTATTGTCTTACAGGCAAAATATATAAATATATTAAAAAAAAAATATATAAAAATATATATTTTTTAAATAGTTTCCTCCTAGTACAAGATGTGGTAAGAATCGTAAGGGTGATCAGCCTCACACCTGTTAATACCTATTTTCTAGAACTTTGTTTGAAATCTATTTCTTATTGCAACGGCAAGTAAGATATGCCCTTTGTGTTTTATAGAAATGCAAGGTGTTTCATGTAAATGATTTTATGCTTACAGCTAATGTTCTCATACAGTCTATTTTTGTTTTCCATTGTCTCTAAAATACATTTTGAGTATGGTCTAGGAGGGAGTGTAAGAATATTTAAAGGTAAATACACAACTCAAGTGAAGTAACGCAAATGGGGAAGTGAAGATTAATGGGTCAGGGACACGGGTTGTTTTTAGTTTAACATCTGTTTAGAATCTGTGTAGGGGTTCCAGTCCGGGACTCATAGCTACATGTGGCAAGTTGTCATTGGTCCAAATTGTCAATACATTGAGCCTGAAACGGGATACTCTGTATTTTGGCCATTGGCCCAATTTTACTGCAAGGACTTGTAATTGGTCAACCCCAGGCTAAGCTTGGATTAAAACTACATCCTGTCTCATTGTTCAGTGGAGAAAACACTGAGAACGGGGAAGAATGAACATCTACCATCTACTTTCCAGCAAAACAACTTGATTTGATCTCTTAGAAAACATATATTTTTCTCCCCCTAATTTGCTTTGGGGTCTGTGTTATTGACTAATAACATCAACTGCTAAAACAACTCAATGTTCATTTTTGTTCATTGATTTCACCTGTGTTTGTTTCTCACCTGGTCTCATCAGCTCCCTATTTAGTTCAATTCTTTCTGTTTGTATAGTTGTGAGGTATTGTTTGTTTTTGACTGCTTATTTGCCTTCCGCGAAGGCGTAATAAACTTCTGCCGTGCTCTGCACGTGAATCTGCACCTTTTTCTCCATGAGTATTCATTACAGATATGTTTCTCATCTTCTTATAAGAAGAAGGCTGTGTTAACTCAATTCTGATTCTTTTTTTCCAGTAATTTGTATTTTGATCAGCTCTTTTGCCAATAGTTGGACAAAATAGGGCTGCCTAACACAGCTTAACTTATAGATAGAAGCAGTATGAGTGTGTGTGTCAGTTTGCATATTAATGTACACGTGTGATTCACATGAAAGTCTTGCATACATACATTTTACATATTGCCATGTCTGACTATCATTAAATGTGAAGACTGTTATTTTATCAAATCAATTCTGTGTAAATATTATTACATGATTAAAATAATAACATACAAATCATTAAAATCCAGACCGAAAATATTTACACAAGAAGCAATCTAATATCACACAGTCAAACAGTCAAAATAATCATGTAAACTTGAATTCACTAGGAAATTGGGGCACCACGGGAAAATGTTTATAGTGTCTCTATTTCCCGAATTGACTCTTCAGATATTTTCATACCTTATCGAGTACAGTCTTGTATTAATGTATTATTATTACCATATCAGTTCTCATTACTGAACTTCGCAAACCCTTGGATATCTGCATGAACCCTAGTTTCCATAATGAATCAGCGATATACAAATTGGCTTAATTATTTACTAACTAACTAAACAAATCACAGAATTACATAAACAAACAATATAGTTATTGGCTACTAACACAATGCATTGATAAGTCCCTAGTGGGTTAAACCAGTATGACGGCTTGGTAGACAATGGAAAGGTGTGGAGACAGAAAAGAGTGGGAAAGACAAAATTAATTCACTACACACAGTTGATAATTATATTCATTGAAATGCTAATCCTTAGTACATGAATGACCGCTCATTCGAGAATAATTGCAATGTATATATTTACGCCTGTATGTCGTTGTCTTCTCTGTTCATTTGCTGGAGAGTCCGTTCATCAGAGAGTTCCTGGTTAATTTCAACAGAAGTCAATGTCTTTCGTAGTTGTCACTTTCTAAGCGGCTCTGGATAGTGTCTGTTGTAATGGATACGTCAGGCGTACAGATGGCCATTGCATAAATTAGTTGCTCATGCGGTTGTCGGTATTCTCGTGCTAGATTTACGTAATTTCCAGCTGAAGACTAGTAATTCTACATCTAGGATTTGCTCTTATTCTGAAGTGAATGGATAGTCTCAGAGTTGAACCATTTCCAGCCGTGTAGCCAATGCTCCACGATGTATGGTCTCCGTGGCCTATGGAGTTGTAGTTCTTAACCATTTCACATGTAGCGTCAGCTGCATGTCTTCTAGTTTAATGGTCTATATAATTGTAGCTATTCCAACATGTGGACTCCGTCCCGGCATTCTCTGACTTATCTGCTCACAGTAGTGTCATGACATTGGCCTGGGGGTAGGTTAATGACAGTCATAAATATCTCTTCCCCCCTTTTTCCTCTCTCTACCCTACTGATGTTACATTTGCAAACCCCTTGGTTAACATAGAGATTCTGGGAACATCAGAAGGTGGGGGGAAATGAACTATATTCTGGTAATCCGACCAATTGAACATATGCGGTGGTACTTAATGAATATGATGTCAGTTCGGTTGTCATCAGATGAGACATTCTCATCAATGATAAGATGACATAAACTCTACAGTGGAAAGTCTACACATCAGAGTTATTGGATTCGTATGGAATTGTTGTTCAATTTAAATGTTTGAATATGAAATTATTCGTGATGGGATGAAATGTGATTTTAGCTTCTAAAATGTGAGAATTGGGTTTTTATAAGGTTAGGGCTCTGCTCAATCAGTGGCCCACCCCTGTGAAGAGTCATGAGTTATAAAAGTTTTCAGACACACCCTTCTCGTTCCCTTCCTATATAAAGCCTTGACGACAATATAACCTCCTGTTCCGAGGATGTGAGTACAACGGTCCGATATCAGAATGGTTCAGATAATAACTACAGAACGAAGCCAACATCAGCGTGAGCTTTGGTTGCGAACGGTGTGAACTTTGAACTCTTATTCACGACAGAAGTGATACCTCCTAGCCGTTGAGTTAGCAACAGCAGCTGCAAACGAGGGTTACGAAGGAACAGACAGAGTATCCCGTCTATCACACAACGACGTTACTACAACGTATCCATTGACCACCAGAGACATTCTTCAAAGGACTCAGTTTGGCAACACGGCCTTCCATCTACCACCAACCAACTGAAGCGCAGCTGAGAGTAAATATTTATTGCATTTTCCTTTTCCAAATGGGCGGTAATTTAGAATGCATAAGATACTGTATTTATGATAGCACAGCTTCTTCCTTTGGTCCTAAGTCTTCCCGCTCTTTCACTCAAACCCAGCCCCTTTTCATTTGTGTAACCAGCTGTCATATCTGTTCCGCCCGCTAGGGATGTTTTCCTTTATGACGTAATTTGTAATCAAGTTATGATTAAATATGTGTATGTGTAATTCTGTGTGATTAGTTAGGTATTTAGTAAATAAATAATTAAATCCAATTTTGTATTGCTGATTCAACTTGTTAGCCAGGGTTCGTGTAGATAACCAAGAATTTACAACTATCAGATGAGACTGAATTAAGGTGACGATTATTATTGGCTGCTATTGATGTAAAATATTACTAGGTCTTTAAGAGTTTATTCGGAAGATAACAGCTCTATAAATATTACTTAGTGGTGCCCCGACTCTCTAGTTAATTACATTTACATGATTAGCTCAATCAGGTGATATTAATTACGGATAAATGATTTCATAGAATAGCATGTCATATCACTTAATCCGGCATAGCCAAAGACACGACAGTAGGTATCATCATTGAGGACGATGGCTGCAAGGCGTGGCTCTATAACCAGCCAGACAAACAGGCTGAGCTAACCGAGCGTTGTTATTCATCACTGAGGTGAGATATGTAGAAATGAACATGGCAGCCGTGAAAGGCAGGAGTAACACTAGCAGGGTGCCCAGGGGGACACAGGAATATTTTGTTCTGGGAAACGGGGAGAGAGAGGAGGAAGAGGAGGAGGGAGGAAGGTTTAAAGTCTTACTCTGTGCTGTCAGAAGGAAAGGGAGGGAGAGAAGAGAAGAGGGAGGGAGGGAGAAGGTTTAAAAGCCTATTGTGTGCTGTCAGAGGGAGGGGGGAGAGAAAAGGTAGGGAGGAGGAGAGGAAGGCTTACAGTCCTGTTACGTTATGTTATGTCAGAAGTGGAGCGAGGAGAGAGGCTAGAGGGAGGGACGCGGGGTGAGAAGGGTCCATATCAGGGGATATGTTTAGATGACACGTTTGGATATTCTAGAGAATACAGACCATTTCCAATGCATATTTAGAGTTTTGTGGATATGCACCATATCCTGATAAATTCTGAATCAAGATGTGTCTTTTAGACATACAGTTTATGATATTGGGATTGCTCCGAATATCACATATCGACATTTCCAATGGACTCATTCAATATCCTGAAATATGAGACAACCTATTTTCACTCTTCATGTTGACAAGTACTGAATATGTACGGTACAGAAGATTGATACATGGTACATTTGGAAATTATTCAAAGCTTTTGTCTTTTTCCACATTTTGTGATGTTACAGCCTTAAAATTGATTAAATCGTTTTTTTTCGTTATCAATCTACACACAATAACCCATCCCTCGATCCTGACTAGTCTTCCAGTCCCTGCTGCACCATGCTTCACCGTAGGGATGGTGCCAGGTTTCCTCCAGCTTGGCATTCAGGCCAAAGAGTCCAATCTTGGTTTCATCAGACCAGATAATCTTGTTTCTCATGGTCTTAGAGTCCTTTAGGTGCCTTTTGTCTGGGTGTTTCCAAACTTCTTCCATTTAATTTTTGTATGAATATTTTTACCTTTATTTAACTAGGCAAGTCAGTTAAGAACAAATTCTTATTTTCAATGACGGCCTAGGAACAGTGGGTTAACTGCCTGTTCAGGGGCAGAACGACAGCTCGGGGGTTTGAACATGCAACCTTCCGGTTACTAGTCCAACTCTCTAACCACTAGGCTACCCTGCCGCCCCGATTGATGAATGGATGAAGAATGATGGAGGTCACTGTGTTCTTGGGGATCTTCAATGCTGCAGACATTTTTTGGTACCCTTCCCCAGATCTGTACCTCGACACGATCCTGTCTCAGAGCTCTACGGACAATTCCTTCGACCTCATGGCTTGGTTTATGCTCTGACATGCATTGTCAACTGTGGGACCTTATATAACAGGTGTGTGCCTTTCCAAGTAATGTCCAATCAATTGAATTTACCAATGAAGTTGTAAAAACCATCTCAAGGATGATCAATGGAAACAGGATACACCTGAGCTCAATTTTGAGTATCCCAGCAAATGGTCTGGATACTTATGTGAAGGTTAGGGTTAAGGGAAGGGTTAACTAACGAGCTAAAGTTGCCCATGGTGAGATTTGAACACGCAACCTTTCGGTTGCTAGATGTTTGCTTTATATGCCCCCTTTTCATTTTTGCCTTAAAGAGAAATGTGTATTCATCATGTCCAGCACCACCCCAACATCAACATATGTGGAAATTGTTTTTTTGGGGAAAAAAACATAGAGCAAGATATGTTTCCAATGACGTCATTGGTGTGCATTATATGATTTTAACCAATTATGAGTAGAGATTTCCTAATAATTATTGAGAAGCTGTTCAGAAAATACCTATAAAAAATAAATAAAGCTAATTGTAGAAGTTTTATTTATCTTAGTAACTAGAATCAAGAAAGTTAGCTAATTTGGCCAGCAGCCAGTGCAGCTAGCTATCTTGATAGGTGTTAAAACTAACTGGTTGCCTAGGTAGCTAGCTAACAAATAATGAAATTGCAGTCCATTGAGGGATTTTTTTTTTACCCCTATAAAGTCTTAACGTGACAGTTACTGTTTTAAAAAGTTTAGGTGTATTTTGTATTACTGGTTAATATAAGCTAGCTAGTTAACTAACTTAACTGGCTAACTAGCTGCTGTAGCAACTTGTTCCAGTTTGTTTTCTCATCATGAATGAAGCAGGTCATATGGTTATGTGAAATGACAATATTTTCTTGAAATATCGACACAGTTTTGATGAATGATTTATGCATTGTTTGCTGACAGTTTAGAATGGATCACAGACCAACACTACCGCCATGTTGGGTCTGGAATGCTAACAACGCAATCTGCACACATTGCATCCATCGTCCATAACAAACAGGCCAGGCAGGGCTATTGAGTGTTTGAATCTTTTACTTATTGTTAAATAAATCAAATACATTTTTAGCAAAGATTGGCTTATGTTTGCATCTTTACAGACAACGTTGTGATTGGAACTCTGGATTCGCTATTCTTCATTTAAAAAAAAATCAGAAATAGCATTGATGTGCTTCGGAAATAGAAACCTTAATTAAATAGGATACCTTTTCTGGCCTTGCAGCCTACCACTGAATATGTATGCTCAGAGTCACCTTCATGTGAAGAAGCACAGTGATATTCAGCACATGAACAGGTCAAATCATTTGGACGCTGGATATTAAATGAGTCAGATTTGAGAAATTTGGATACATAAATGATCAGGTAATGGCTACAGATTTGTTACATTTCTGAAAATATGTGGATTGTTCAAGTTAGACACTGTATGTCAGAATGTTGACACATACCCTTTCTTGAGTTATAATATTTCACAAAAATGTAAGGGGGTGCACGCGCATCAGGAGCGTGTCTTAAACACACAGAACATGACCAAAAGTATGTGGCCACCTGCTTGTCGAAAATCTTATTCCAAAATCATTTCTGTGGGGATTTGCTTCCATTCAGCCACAAGAGGATTAGTGAGGTTGGCATTGACGTTGGGGGACTAGGCTTGGCTTGCAGTTCCAATTCCTCCCAACGGTGTTCGATGGGGTTGAGATCAGGACTCTGAGCAGGCCAGTCAAGTTCTTCCACAACAATCTCAACAAATCATTTCTGTATGGTCGGCAGTGTGGGGCGGCAGTGTAGCCTAGTGGTTAGAGCATTGGACTAGTAACCGAAAGGTTGCAAGTTCAAATCCCCGAGCTGACAAGGTACAAAATCTGTCGTTCTGCCCCTGAACAGGCAGTTAACCCACTGTTCCTAGGCCGTCATTGAAAATAAGAATTTGTTCTTAACTGACTTGCCTAGTAAAATAAAAAAAAATGGTCCTCGCTTTGTGCACGGGGGCATTGTCATGGTGAAACCTCCCCAAACTGTTGTCACAAAGTTGGAATTGCAGAATTGTCTAGAATGTCATTGTATGCTCTAGTGTTAAGATGTCCCTTCACTGGAACAAAGGGGCCCGAATCATGATAAACAGCCCCAGAACATTATTCCTCCTCCACCAAACCGTATAGTTGGCACTATGCATTGGGGCAGGTTGCGTTCTCCTGGCATCCGCCAAACCCATATTTGTCCATTGGACTGCCAGATGGTGAAGCGTGATTCGTCACTCCAGAAAACATGTTTCCAATAGCGGCAAGCTTTATACAACTCCAGCCGACACTTGGCATTGAGCATGTTGATCGTAGGCTTGTGTGCGGCTGCTCGGCCATGGAAACCCATTTAATTTTAGCTCCCGATGAACAGTTATTGTGCTGACGTTGCTTCCAGAGGCAGTTTTGAACTCGGTAGTGAGTGTTGCAATCGAGGACAGACGGTTTTTATGTGCTACGGGGTTAAGCACTCTGCGTCCCGTTCTGTGAGCTTGTGTGGTCTACCACTTTGCGGCTGAGACGTTGTTGCTCCTAGACATTTCCACTTCACAATAACAGCAGTTACAGATGAACCAGCAGCTCTAGCAGGGCAGAGGTGGTGCCATGTTGAAAGTCACTGAGCTCTTCAGTAAGACCATTTTACTGTCAATGTTTGTCTTTGGAGATTGCATGGCTTTGTGCTTGATTTTATACACCTGTCAGTAACAGATGTGGCTGAAATAGCTAAATCCACTCATTTGAAGGGGTGTCCACATACTTTTGTATATAAGCAAAGTTGGATTCACTAGTGTATACAAATACATGCATGCAGTAATAAGCCACTTAAAGTCATACCCTCATTCAGGTTTGGGTTGGTTACTTTCTACATGTAATCTGTTGTAATTACTAGTAACCTGTCCAGCAACATACCTTTTGGATTACCCAAACTCAGTAATGTAATTGGACTACTTTCTTCTTACTTTTAGATTACTTTCTCCTTAAATGCATTAGAAAAATACTAAAATGACCCATCAAATGAATTTGGTGTGTCATCATAGTGTTCTCTGAATTATGTTCAGACTCATTCAGGTGAAACATATTGAATTTTTGGCTCAAATCCCGTTAACGGGATCGATTTGACAACAGCCAATGAAACTGCAGTGCGCCAAATTCATACAACAGAAATCTCAAAATTAAAATTCCTCAAACATACAAGTATCCCCATTAAGCAGCGGGTCGGAGTCAGAGGCCGATTCTTCTCTGGTCTCTACTCCTCCCGTTACGGGGTCTGAGACGCCGAAGCTTCCCACCATTAGCTCTGACAAATTGAAAACTCTAGTCATTGGCGACTCCATTACCCGCAGTATTAGACTTAAAGCGAATCATCCAGCGATCATACACTGTTTACCCGGGGGCAGGGCTACCGACGTTAAGGCTAATCTGAAGATGGTGCTGGCTAAAGCTAAAACTGGCGAGTGTAGAGAGTATAGAGATATTGTTATCCACGTCGGCACCAACGATGTTAGGATGAAACAGTCAGAAATCACCAAGCGCAACATAGCTTCTGCGTGCATATCAGCTAGAAAGATGTGTCGGCATCGAGTAATTGTCTCTGGCCCCCTCCCAGTTAGGGGGAGTGATGAGCTCTACAGCAGAGTCTCACAACTCAATCGCTGGTTGAAAACTGTTTTCTGCCCCTCCCAAAAGTTAGAATTTGTAGATAATTGGCCCTCTTTCTGGGACTCACCCACAAACAGGACCAAGCCTGACCTGCTGAGGAGTGACGGACTCCATCCTAGCTGGAGGGGTGCTCTCATCTTATCTACCAACATAGACAGGGCTCTAACTCCTCTAGCTCCACAATGAAATAGGGTGCAGGCCAGCCAGCAGGCTGTTAGCCAGCCTGCCAGCATAGTGGAGTCTGCCATTAGCACAGTCAGTGTAGTCAGCTCAGCTATCACCATTGAGACCGTGTCTGTGCCTCGACCTAGGTTGGGCAAAACTAAACATGGCGGTGTTCGCCTTAGCAATCTCACTAGGATAAAGACCACCTCCATTCCTGTCATTACTGAAAGAGATCATGATACCTCACATCTCAAAATAGGGCTACTTAATGTTAGATCCCTTACTTCAAAGGCAATTATAGTCAATGAACTAATCACTGATCATAATCTTGATGTGATTGGCCTGACTGAAACATGGCTTAAGCCTGATGAATTTACTGTTTTAAATGAGGCCTCACCTCCTGGCTACACTAGTGACCATATCCCCCGTGCATCCCGCAAAGGCGGAGGTGTTGCTAACATTTACGATAGCAAATTTCAATTTACACAAAAAAAAAAGATGTTTTCGTCTTTTGAGCTTCTAGTCATGAAATCTATGCAGCCTACTCAATCACTTTTTATAGCTACTGTTTACAGGCCTCCCGGGCCATATACAGCGTTTCTCACTGAGTTCCCTGAATTCCTATCGGACCTTGTAGTCATAGCAGATAATATTCTAATCTTTGGTGACTTTAATATTCACATGGAAAAGTCCACAGACCCACTCCAAAAGGCTTTCGGAGCCATCATCGACTCAGTGGGTTTTGTCCAACATGTCTCTGGACCCACTCACTGTCACAGTCATACGCTGGACCTAGTTTTGTCCCATGGAATAAATGTGGTGGATCTTAATGTTTTTCCTCATAATCCTGGACTATCGGACCACCATTTTATTACGTTTGCAATTGCAACAAATAATCTGCTTAGACCCCAACCAAGGAACATCAAAAGTCGTGCTATAAATTCACAGACAACACAAAGATTCCTTGATGCCCTTCCAGACTCCCTCTGCCTACCCAAGGACGCCAGAGGACAAAAATCAGTTAACCACCCTAGATGCAGTTGCACCCCTAAAAACAAAAAAAATGTCTCATAAGAAACTAGCTCCCTGGTACACAGAAAATACCCGAGCTCTGAAGCAAGCTTCCAGAAAATTGGAACGGAAATGGCGCCACACCAAACTGGAAGTCTTCCAACTAGCTTGGAAGGACGGTACCGTGCAGTACCGTAGAGCCCTTACTGCTGCTCGATCATCCTATTTTTCTAACTTAATTGAGGAAAATAAGAACAATCCGAAATTCCTTTTTAATACTGTCGCAAAGCTAACTAAAAAGCAGCATTCCCCAAGAGAGGATGACTTTCACTTTAGCCGTGATAAATTCATGAACTTCTTTGAGGAAAAGATTATGATTATTAGAAAGCAAATTACGGACTCCTCTTTAAACCTGCGTATTCCTCCAAACCTCAGTTGTCCTGAGTCTGCACAACTCTGCCAGGACCTAGGATCAAGAGAGACGCTCAAGTGTTTTAGTACTATATCTCTTGACACAATGATGAAAATAATCATGGCCTCTAAACCTTCAAGCTGCATACTGGACCCTATTCCAACTAAACTACTGAAAGAGCTGCTTCCTGTGCTTGGCCCTCCTATGTTGAACATAATAAACGGCTCTCTATCCACTGGATGTGTACCAAACTCACTAAAAGTGGCAGTAATAAAGCCTCTCTTGAAAAAGCCAAACCTTGACCCAGAAAATATAAAAAACTATCGGCCTATATCGAATCTTCCATTCCTCTCAAAAATTTTAGAGAAGGCTGTTGCGCAGCAACTCACTGCCTTCCTGAAGACAAACAATGTATACGAAATGCTTCAGTCTGGTTTTAGACCCCATCATAGCACTGAGACGGCACTTGTGAAGGTGGTAAATGACATTTTAATGGCATCGGACCGAGGCTCTGCATCTGTCCTCGTGCTCCTAGACCTTAGTGCTGCTTTTGATACCATCGATCACCACATTCTTTTGGAGAGATTGGAAACCCAAATTGGTCTACACGGACATGTTCTGGCCTGGTTTAGATCTTATCTGTCGGAAAGATATCAGTTTGTCTCTGTGAATGGTTTGTCCTCTGACAAATCAACTGTAAATTTCGGTGTTCCTCAAGGTTCCGTTTTAGGACCACTATTGTTTTCACTATATATTTTACCTCTTGGGGATGTTATTCGAAAACATAATGTAAACTTTCACTGCTATGCGGATGACACACAGCTGTACATTTCAATGAAACATGGTGAAGCCCCAAAATTGCCCTCGCTAGAAGCATGTGTTTCAGACATAAGGAAGTGGATGGCTGCATACCTATCTCTCTGATTTGGTCCTGCCGTACATACCTACACGTACGCTACGGTCACAAGACGCAGGCCTCCTAATTGTCCCTAGAATTTCTAAGCAAACAGCTGGAGGCAGGGCTTTCTCCTATAGAGCTCCATTTTTATGGAACGGTCTGCCTACCCATGTCAGAGACGCAAACTCGGTCTCAACCTTTAAGTCTTTACTGAAGACTCATCTCTTCAGTGGGTCATATGATTGAGTGTAGTCTGGCCCAGGAGTGGGAAGGTGAACGGAAAGGCTCTGGAGCAACGAACCGCCCTTGCTGTCTCTGCCTGGCCGGTTCCCCTCTTTCCACTGGGATTCTCTGCCTCTAACCCTATTACAGGGGCTGAGTCACTGGCTTGCTGGGGCTCTCTCATGCCGTCCCTGGAGGGGGTGCGTCACCTGAGTGGGTTGATTCACTGTTGTGGTCATCCTGTCTGGGTTGGCGCCCCCCCCCTTGGGTTGTGCCGTGGCGGAGATCTTTGTGGGCTATACTCAGCCTTGTCTCAGGATGGTAAGTTGGTGGTTGAAGATATCCCTCTAGTGGTGTGGGGGCTGTGCTTTGGCAAAGTGGGTGGGGTTATATCCTTCCTGTTTGGCCCTGTCCGGGGGTGTCCTCGGATGGGGCCACAGTGTCTCCTGACCCCTCCTGTCTCAGCCTCCAGTATTTATGCTGCAGTAGTTTATGTGTCGGGGGGCTGGGGTCAGTTTGTTATATCTGGAGTACTTCTCCTGTCCTATTCGGTGTCCTGTGTGAATCTAAGTGTGCGTTCTCTAATTCTCTCCTTCTCTCTTTCTTTCTCTCTCTCGGAGGACCTGAGCCCTAGGACCATGCCGCAGGACTACCTGACATGATGACTCCTTGCTGTCCCCAGTCCACCTGGCCATGCTGCTGTTCCAGTTTCAACTGACCTGAGCCCTAGGACCATGCCCCAGGACTACCTGACATGATGACTCCTTGCTGTCCCCAGTCCACCTGGCCATGCTGCTGCTCCAGTTTCAACTTCCACCTGACTGTGCTGCTGCTCCAGTTTCAACTGTTCTGCCTTATTATTATTCGAACATGCTGGTCATTTATGAACATTTGAACATCTTGGCCATGTTCTGTTATAATCTCCACCCGGCACAGCCAGAAGAGGACTGGCCACCCCACATAGCCTGGTTCCTCTCTAGGTTTCTTCCTAGGTATTGGCCTTTCTAGGGAGTTTTTCCTAGCCACCGTGCTTCTACACCTGCATTGCTTGCTGTTTGGGGTTTTAGGCTGGGTTTCTGTACAGCACTTTGAGATATCAGCTGATGTACGAAGGGCTATATAAATACATTTGATTTGATTTGATTATACACAATTTTAAAGATAAACTTATTGTTAATCCCACCACAGTTTATGATTTCAAAAAGGCTTTACGACGAAAGCATACCTTGCAATTATGTTAGGTAAGTACCTAGTCACAAAAAACACAGCCATTTTTCCAGCCAAAGAGAGGAGTCACAAAAAGCAGAAATAGAGATAAAATTAATCACTAACCTTTGATGATCTTCATCAGGTGGCACTCATAGGACTTCATGTTACACAATACATGTATGTTTTGTTTGATAAAGTTCATATTTATATCCAAAAATCTCATTTTACATTGGCACGTTATGTTCAGTAATGTTTTGCTTCTAAAACATCTGGTGGTTTTGCAGAGAGCTACATCAATTTACAGAAATACTCATCATAAATGTTGATTAAAATACAAGTGTTATGCATGGAATTAAAGATATACTTCTCCTTAATGCAACCGCTGTGTCAGATTTCAAAAAAGCTTTGCAGCGAAAGCACACCATGGAATAATCTGAATACAGCGCTCAGGCACCAAAACAAGCCATACAGATACCCGCCATGTTGTGGAGTCAACAAAAGTCAGAAATAGCATTGTAAATATTCCCTTACCTTTGATGATCTTCATCGGAATACACTCCCAGGAATCCTAGTTTCACAATAAATGTTAGTTTTGTTCGATAAACTCCATCATTTATGTCAAAATACCTCCTTTTTGTTCGCGCGTTTAGTCAAGTAATCCAAATGCGCAGGCACTAGGTCCGGACAAAGTCAAAAAAGTTATATAACAGTTCGTAGAAACGTGTCAAACGATGTATATAATCAATCTTTAGGATGTTTTTATCATAAATCGTCAATAACGTTTCAACCGGACAATTCCTTTGTCTTTAGAAATGAAAGGAACAAAGCTCGCTCTCACGGCCGTGCGCCTGACTTAGCTCATGGCATTCTGCCAGACCCCTTAGTCAAGCTTTTATTCTCTCCCCCTTCATAGTAGAAGCCTGAAACAACGTTCTAAAGACTGTTGACATCTAGTGGAAGCCTTAGGAAGTGCAATATGACCCCATAGACACTGTATATTGGATAGACAAAGACTTGAAAACCTACAAACCTCAGATTTCCCACTTCCTGGTTTTTCTCAGGTTTTTGCCTGCCATATGAGTTCTGCTATACTCACAGACATTATTCAAACGGTTTTAGAAACTTCAGAGTGTTTTCTATCCAACTCTACCAATTATTTGCATATTCTAGCCTGGGCCTGAGTAGCAGGCAGTTTACTCTGGGAACCTTATTCATCCAAGCTACTCAATACTGCCCCTCAGTCCCAAAGAAGTTAAATGTGCACCTTTTTTCAGCACTGAATTAAATGTCATTTAGAAAAAATAAAGATGTCGTAATGTTTTTCTCCCCCCGCAAACATCCTTTCTGAACTGAAATGTAATCCAAGTAGTAATCATCTAGTATCTGTAGTCTGATTACAATATTTTAGCTTGTATCATTACTGATCACAGTTGTTTTTTTTGGGGGGGGGTAATCAGATTACATGTAACTGCTCTCGCTGTCTATGAACATATTGTGAACGTCCGTGAGACATTATAATAAGTGCTGTTGTAAATGCCGACACACACAAGCTGAACAGCGACAGCTTCGTTTAGACCTGTCTACCGCCTGCTTTGTTCTGGTTGAGCTAGCTGCTTGTTTCTTAATCTCGCTGCTGCATGGGTCTCCTCCCGATGCAGATTCAACAACAATTTGAAAAAAGTCATTATGGTGACTTAATGCGATACGAGCATCTGTGTGCTTTACTAAGCACTCTCTACTCACAAACACACACACACACACACACACACACACACACACAGACAGACACACACAAAACACGCACACATATTCAGGATATTTCAATGCAGATGAGCTTTGTGATTTAGATAAATTAACTGAAAACCCACACTAACACAGTTAAATTAATAGTATTACACTTTTCATGTAGCCTACATTTGGCCAGCTAATAGCCTAACCACCGATCAAACAACATTATGAACTAAACATTCAAATCCTTTTGCTGCAGGATTCATTTGCTGTATAGGTCAAATTAAGATCCTACATCTGTACACACACACACAAACATACACACAGACACACACACAAACACACACACACAAACATACACACAGACACATACAAACACACACACACACATACATACAGAGAGAGAGACACATATACAGACAATCTCACACGTATCTGCTTATAGGCTGAGTCAGAGGAAGATTAGAGATAAATCAAAATGAAAGAACTAAGTGGCGGCATCAACAAAGCTGTGTGAGACACTCTGCACAAAACCGTTTTTCTTTAATAGAGCGTGCCCGCCTATGATGATATACATTAAAGCAAATCAGCGGCAACAAATAGAGGGTGTAAAAGCATGTTGAGAAAGAAACACACCCTCACAGATGGAGACAAAGCTTGTAGAGAAACTGGTCTAGAGGTGACGTCCTTTGGTTTACATTGACTGATGTTCTTCCTCATAACCCCAGCTCTCTACTACCTGGCTTCTGACTCATTGCCAGAGGATTAGTTTGATTCTCACCTCAGTAGATGAGAGAGGACCTGCTGAGGCCTCCTGTCTCAAGGATTTAGACCAACCCTGGTCTCTCTGTACTAACCAGCTTTCTCAATGAATCTCCACTGAGGCTCTCCTCCGTCCTCATCCACAACTACTCTTACCTCCCTCCCTTCTCCCTCCCTCCTTCTCCCTCCATTTTCCTCCCTCCCTCCCTTCCTCTTCCCTTCTCCCTCTTCCCTCCCTCTTCCCTCCCCTTCCTTCCTTCTCCCTCCCTCATTCCCTCCCTCTTCCTCCATCTTCCTTCCTCCTCCCTCCTGCCCCTCCTCCTCACTCCCTCTTCCCTCCTCCTCCCTCTTCCCTTCCTATTCCCTCTTTCTCCTCCCTCCTCCCTCTCTTTTCCCTCCTCCTCCTCCATCCCCACTGATCATTCATATTCAGAGTGGAACAGGGCAGGACAACATAGTCCCCTCCTGATTCCCCTGCTGGGAGGAGGAGAGGAGAGGTGCACACTAGCCCTCCAGCTCACCACCAGTCCAGAGAGGCAAGACAGAGGTCTCCAAAGTCTGGATTTGTGCTTAGGGGAGTAACGGACCAAGAACAGTGTTTGGTGAACGTGAGGGATAAAGATGAGGGAGTGGGTGTTGGAATTGGGTGGATGGGGATGGTTTTAGGTTGGCTAAGTCAGTGTGGAGCTAGAGAGCTTTGACAGAGCTTACATAGCAGTACAATAGACGTGTGCTATGTGTTCCCAGTAAGGGTTCCCATACCTGTGGCTAACAGCGGCAGAATGAGGTTTGATCTATTTATTTATTTTGATTTATTCATTGTGGTTAGCAGCGGGAGTAATGGGGAAATGTGCAATCAAAAGGATGAGCCTGCCTGAGGTATGTCTGTTCTCACTGTGATATCACCCCCTACTCTCTTTCCCTCTCTCCCTCCATATCTCCCTCTCTCTCTCCCTACTCCTCTCTCTTTCTCTTTCTTTCCCTCCTTATTGCTCTCTCTCTCCCCCTCGTTCTCCCTTACACTATCCCTCCCCTCATCTCTCTCCCTCTTTCTCCCAACCTACCTACCTCCCTCTCCCTCCCTCTCCCTCCATCTCTTTCTCTCTCTCTCTCTCTCTCTCTCTCTCTCTCTCTCTCTCTCTCTCTCTCTCTCTCTCTCTCTCTCTCTCTCTATCTCTCTCTCTCTCTAACTGAGTGATGCTATCTCTTGCTGTGCTCTACACCTGTTGTTGTTTCATTTTGCCACTGACATCTGTGACACATTTCTGCACAGTGTGTTTAGCTTGGGAGAAAGAAAAGGGAATTAGTTCTGCATCACAGAGAGATCAAACAATGAGACCTGTATTAATTTCACCAGATCTGGCACTGGACCCCACGACACTCACACAGCCTGCCAGCTGCACACATGGAGTCCAGCAATTAACTAAGACCTCTGGACTGACTGCCCTGTGTGTGTGTGTGTGTGTGTGTGTGTGTGTGTGTGTGTGTGTGTGTGTGTGTGTGTGTGTGTGTGTGTGTGTGTGTGTGTGTGTGTGTGTGTGTGTGTGTGTGTGTGTGTGTGTGTGTAACCAAACCTCTCTTTCTCTCTGTCCCTTTCACTCTCAGATTCATTTACAGTATACACCTCTCCTCATCCCTCTCTTTTTCACCACTTCTCATTTCAACCAACCCCTTCTTCCCTCCCTGCCTTCTCCTCTCTTTCTCTCTCTCCATCCCTGCCTTCTCTTTACTCACTATGTTGCTGTGGAAGGCATCTGTCCTGCCATGGTTGTGTGCTGAATATGATTTCAGAGGCTCCTTTGAAAGTGTGAGTTTTATTAGACTTTGATATGTTCCCTGGGCTCCAGCGTGGCCCTAGCCAAACTCTCCCCAGATCTGAGCTGCCGAAGGCAGGCTTTGAAGTGACTCCTTTCCCCCCGTCTCCTCCACCCTGCCCTCTCTCTCTCTCTCTGCACTGCTAACCCACAAAACACTGAATGGTAATGTGAACACTCCTGCCACTTCCAATATCCCTTCTCCTCACTGGAGACAGTCTAGAGAAGGAGAGAGAGAGATAGGAGGGGGAGAGAGAGAGATAGTAGGCAGAAGAAAGAGAGAGAGAGAGAGAGAGAGAGAGAGAGATAGTAGGCGGAAGAAAGAGAGAGAGAGAGAGAGAGAGAGAGAGAGAGAGAGAGAGAGAGAGAAAGAGAAAGAGAGAGAGAGAGAGAGAGAGAGAGAGAGAGAGAGAGAGAGAGAGAGAGAGAGAGAAAGAGAAAGAGAGAGAGAGAGAGAGAGAGAGAGAGAGGTGTGAGGGACATATACTACAGTACTCATACTATGGTCTAAATGTCTTCATGGTTGGTTTGTTTATGTCATATTGGGTTTTACTATGAGTGATGATATTATATCTCTGAAGTAGCTTGTTCATTTCATACTGTATGGCTTTAAGAGCTCTGTCACTACACACAAGAGGAACGTATTGTTCAAGTCATGTACTTCATGTCAGTGGCTCAACGACAAATAAAACAATATTCAATAGTAAACTTTTGGGTGATATTCCCATAAACAACATAAACACTTGTGAAATGAATGTCATCTAACTGTATAGTGTTTATACTACCACTGTAGGCTTTGATAGACATGGAAGGGTACACAGAGGGACAGCAACAAGGGTTCTCAGAAGTCATACCTGTCATTCTTACATTTTATTGGTGTTTTGTTTGCGGTTAGAGTTAGTTCCCTCTCCACCAATACCTTTAGATTTGTGACTATCGGAATTATCAGCCTCACAACATTGCCCTGTGCGCGTCCCACACGCACACACTCTCTCACACACACACACACACACCAGACATGAAATACTGTATGTATTAGCAAGTTTGTGTGTGCGCGCGCTTGTGCATGTGCATATTAGTCAGTCTGCTGTCGTCTCCAGTGGAGCCTGGTTCGCATCTGTCAGAGACGATATCAGTGATGGACTGCTAAGACAGCGTCCTCTGTGTCATCTATACAGAATAGGATCATTTATTTAATAGGAGCCCTACTAGTTCTGCTCTACTTCACTCCACTTCTCTTCACACCATTTTGATTAGCATCATTATGGTCAACCCACTGCAGCTTTCATCACGTACAGTAGACGTACATGCATATTTAGTGTGTTATTCAAAGGACCAGTCATGGGTTCAACTAGTATTTGTTTTCTTTCAAATACTTTAGCTGCGCTTAATTGAGCTTGTCTGGCTCAATGTGCCAGACAAGCTCAAAAGTGCCATCCGTCTGGGACTCCAGTATAATCAAGTTCTCAAAGTATTTCAGTGAAGACAAATACTATTTGAACCCAGGTCTGAGAAGCAGCCTGCCTTTCTGTGCATGTGTGCCTCCCAGGCCTGTCTGTGTGTGATTGCCTGTGTGAATGCGTAAACACAGCCATCACTCCACTGTTTACCTTTAGGTGGACAGTCCCTTTTTATCATATTGATGGATGGATTGAGCCTCCATCACTTTGGGAGTAGCAGTCTCACTCCCCACCCCCCTGATTTATTTGGACTTTATACCCCATTTCAAATTCCCGTTGACGCTACATAACTTCAATATGTAACCAATTTCCAGGCGGGAAATTCCACGCACAATTACCCTTCGCTATTTCAAGTGAATTTCTGCACCCCCGAATATCGTGGCACCATACATATGGAAAAGGATTAACGTCAATCTGTTCTTTGACCTAAATTCTGTCTCATTCTTCCTCTCAAGAATTTACTCACTTTACATGTTCTTGTTTAGATATTTGCACCAATTTCACAATTATGTAATGTGCTAGTGATGAGTGTAGTGTGTGTGTTACATTGTATTATATCAGTGTGTATTTGTGTCTGATGACAGCAGGGATGTTGTCCTGTGGGGGGTAGAGTGGAGGGAGAGAGAGAGTGGCTGTGGTAGTTCTATGGTCTAACAGCAGAGTGGGAGCATGAGGCTCACCATAGGCAGCTATTAACAAACGTGGATGTTTACAGAAACAGTCATGTTTTTAAGGCTGGAAACATTGGATCGTATTAACTGTGTAACGCTTCACACTCCGGGTTCTCTCTCTACCGTTTTCTGCTCTAACCCATCAGTCTCTTCTTCTCTAACCCATCAGTCTCTTCTTCTCTAACCCATCAGGCTCTTCTTCTCTAACCCATCAGTCTCTTCTTCTCTAACCCATCAGGCGCTTCTTCTCTAACCCATCAGGCTCTTCTTCTCTAACCCTTCAGACTCTTCCTCTATTCTCTATCCCATCATGCTCCTCTTCTCTTCTCTAACCCATCAGTCTCTTCTTCTCTAACCCATCAGACTCTTCTTCTCTAACCCATCAGGCTCTTCTTCTCTAACCCTCAGTCTCTTCTTCTCTAACCCATCAGTCTCTTCTTCTCTAACCCATCAGGCTCTTCTTCTCTAACCCATCAGTCTCTTCTTCTCTAACCCATCAGGCTCTTCTTCTCTAACCCATCAGTTTCTTCTTCTCTTCTCTAACCCATCGGGGGCTTCTTCTTTTCTCTAACCCATCAGACTCTTCCTCTATTCTCTATCCCATCATGCTCCTCTTCTCTTCTCTAACCCATCAGGCTCTTCTTCTCTAACCCATCAGTCTCTTCTTCTCTAACCCTCAGGCTCTTCTTCTCTAACCCATCAGTCTCTTCTTCTCTAACCCATCAGTCTCTTCTTCTCTAACCCATCAGTCTCTTCTTCTCTAACCGATCAGTCTCTTCTTCTCTAACCCATCAGGCTCTTCTTCTCTAACCCATCAGTCTCTTCCTCTATTCTCTATCCCATCATGCTCCTCTTCTCTTCTCTAACCCATCAGGCTCTTCTTCTCTTCTCTAACCCATTAGGCTCTTCCTCTCTTCTCTAACCCATCAGTCTCTTCTTCTCTTCTCTAACCCATCAGTCTTTCTTCTCTTCTCTAACCCATTAGGGTCTTCTTCTCTTCTCTAACCCATCAGTCTCTTCTTCTCTTCTCTAACCCATTAGGGTATTCTTCTCTTCTCTAACCCATCCGTCTCTTCATCTCTTCTCTAACCCATCAGTCTCTTCTTCTCTTCTCTAACCCATTAGGGTATTCTTCTCTTCTCTAACCCATCAGGCTCTTCTTCTCTTCTCGAACCCATCAGGTCCTTAATCTCTCCTCTAACCCATCAGGCCCTTATTCTCTTCTCTAACCCATCAGTCTCTCTTCTCTTCTCTAACCCATCAGTCTCTCTTCTCTTCTCTAACCCATCAGTCTCTTCTTCTCTTCTCTAACCCATCAGTCTCTTCTTCTCTTCTCTAACCCATTAGGGTCTTCTTCTCTCTCTCTGTCTGCTACCCCTCTGTCTGCTTCCTCTCTCTGTCTGTTACCTACAGTGGGGCAAAAAAGTATTTAGTCAGCCACCAATTGTGCAAGTTCTCCCACTTAAAAAGATGGGAGAGGCCTGTAATTTTCATCATAGGTACACTTCAACTATGACAGACAAAATGAGGAAAATAAATCCAGAAAATCACATTGTAGGATTTTTTATGAATTTATTAGCAAATCTCTGTCTGTTACCTCTTTGTCTGCTACCTCTCTGTCTGTTACCTCTCTGTCTGCTACCTCTCTGTCTGCTACCTCTCTGTCTGTTACCTCTGTCTGCTACCTCTCTGTCTGTTACCTCTCTGTCTGTTACCTCTCTGTCTGTTACCTCTCTGTCTGTTACCTCTCTGTCTGCCATCTCTCTCTGTCAGCTACCTCTCTCTGTCTGCTACCTCTCTCTGTCTGTTACCTCTCTGTCTGTTACCTCTCTGTCTGCTACCTCTCTGTCTGTTACCTCTCTGTCTGTTACCTCTCTCTGTCGGCTACCTCTCTCTGTCTGCTACCTCTCTCTGTCAGTTACCTCTCTCTGTCTGCTACCTCTCTCTGTCAGTTACCTCTCTCTGTCTGCTACCTCTCTCTGTCTGCTACCTATATCTGTCTGCTACCTCTCTGTCTGCTACCTCTCTCTGTCTGTTACCTCTCTGTCTGTTACTTCTCTCTGTCTGTTACCTCTCTGTCTGTTACTTCTCTCTGTCCGCTACCTCTCTGTATGCTACCTCTCTGTCTGCTACCTCTCTGTCTGTTACTTCTCTCTGTCTTCTACCTCTCTCTGTCTGTTACTTCTCTCTGTCTGGTACCTCTCTCTGTCTGTTACCTCTCTGTCTGTTACTTCTCTCTGTCTGTTACCTCTCTGTCTGTTACTTCTCTCTGTCCGCTACCTCTCTGTCTGTTACTTCTCTCTGTCCGCTACCTCTCTGTATGCTACCTCTCTGTCTGCTACCTCTCTGTCTGTTACTTCTCTCTGTCTTCTACCTCTCTCTGTCTGCTTCCTCTCTCTGTCTGTTACCTACAGTGGGGCAAAAAAGTATTTAGTCAGCCACCAATTGTGCAAGTTCTCCCACTTAAAAAGATGGGAGAGGCCTGTAATTTTCATCATAGGTACACTTCAACTATGACAGACAAAATGAGGAAAATAAATCCAGAAAATCACATTGTAGGATTTTTAATGAATTTATTAGCAAATCTCTGTCTGTTACCTCTTTGTCTGCTACCTCTCTGTCTGTTACCTCTCTGTCTGCTACCTCTCTGTCTGCTACCTCTCTGTCTGTTACCTCTGTCTGCTACCTCTCTGTCTGTTACCTCTCTGTCTGTTACCTCTCTGTCTGTTACCTCTCTGTCTGTTACCTCTCTGTCTGCCATCTCTCTCTGTCAGCTACCTCTC
Organism: Oncorhynchus kisutch; assembly: GCF_002021735.2. Classification (NCBI taxonomy): domain Eukaryota; kingdom Metazoa; phylum Chordata; class Actinopteri; order Salmoniformes; family Salmonidae; genus Oncorhynchus; species Oncorhynchus kisutch. The sequence goes on from NC_034192.2 coordinate 36,699,415, forward strand.
TCTGTCTGCTACCTCTCTCTGTCTGTTACCTCTCTGTCTGTTACCTCTCTGTCTGTTACCTCTCTGTCTGCTACCTCTCTGTCTGTTACCTCTCTGTCTGTTACCTCTCTCTGTCGGCTACCTCTCTCTGTCAGTTACCTCTCTCTGTCTGTTACCTCTCTCTGTCTGCTACCTCTCTCTGTCAGTTACCTCTCTCTGTCTGCTACCTATATCTGTCTGCTACCTCTCTGTCTGCTACCTCTCTCTGTCTGTTACCTCTCTGTCTGTTACTTCTCTCTGTCTGCTACCTCTCTGTCTGTTACTTCTCTCTGTCTTCTACCTCTCTCTGTCTGTCACCTCTCTCTGTCTGTCACCTCTCTCTGTCTGTCACCTCTCTCTTTCTCTCACCTCTCTCTGTCTGTCAACTCTCTCTGTCTGCCACCTCTCTCTGTCTGTTACCTCTGTCTGATAAGCTGTGCTGATGCTTGGAAAAACACACTCACCCTTTAATGTTTATGATCCCCATAAAGAGGCTGCTCAGACACTACAGCCTACAGATTCAGCACCCAGACACCCACTGACAGACTGACAGACAGACAGAGAGACAGAGTAAGCACATTTATGGTTATTGTTATTATCTGCGCTGGTTGTCTTTGTCGTCCCAGGTTTAATAGACGTTAATGAGCAGAGGGGTTGTTTTTGTTTGACACACAGCGTATCAAGAATAATGTCTGCTTATCTCCATAATTAATCTTACCCGAGACGTCTCCCTTCCTCCCTCGTAGATAACGTTTCTTCCACTCCATCAGTCGCTTGTGGGGACCTTGATTATTAAGTATGTCCACAGGTGAGTCTCTCTTGTCTCCGTTGTCAGATGAGGCTGAGGCCTTCGCCGCCATTACCCAGCCTCCTGGATTCCTTTCTTCTCGCAGCCTGATGGACGGAGGCACAGAGAGACACATCACCGCGGTAGATAAGACTCTGAATGCAATTCAAGATTGAAATGAATCACCCTGCCAACACGTAGTCTCAGACTCCATGCATTTCTAATCCCAAACAATTATGACAAAGACACTCAGTATTCACGTCTTCTACCCATCGTTGGGGCAACATCATCAGGAAGATGTCTGCATAATTGCGTCTCACGGGGCGGTTGGGGTGTTGGGCTAAATGATGAGTTATAGGACATAGATTATGAAAATGTGTCTGAATTTAGGTAAATGTCCAGAGGCTTTGTTAAAAATGTTACAGTTTTTACTCCGTCAGTTAATTGGAAAAGGACAGGGGACAGACTGTCTGAAACACACACAGCCCGGTTTCACGTTTTCCCTCACAGACAAATTCACCAGTTGACCTTTCCATGAATCAAATCAAAGAGAGAGGAGGGGAAGTGAGAGTCTGGGTTTTAATTTGAGCATTAATTTCCTCTGGTCCCCGTCCCAGAGATATAAACGACCACCCAGGAATGTGTCCATTTTGGCTCTGTTGAATATTCTCTCCTGAGAGTCGGCCATCTTGGCTCGACCAGTTGCTCCTGTGGCCAGCCTCAGTCCCATTGCCCAGTTGGAGTCCTGTGGCGTGTGACAGACTGTGGAGACTAATGGGAGGGCAGGGGGAGCCAGAAGGGAGCCGGGGCTCAGATGACCGCACGGGGAGGCCCGAGGCCCAGAGCAGCATTGCGGAGCTGGAGGGTAGGAGACATGTTGTGAGCTGGGGGACCAGACAGCCTCAGGCCAGGATACTGCAGGCATGGACATGGTCAGGATAAACAGACCAAAACATTTGACTCTCTGCCCAAAGCACTGGGTTCTGTTCACTTATACTCACTTATACTTATACTCTCCTGTTCTTTTCTACTGTCTCGTCCTTAATTCTATCCTCACTTCACCTCTTCTCTTACATCCATTCTCCTCTCCAGGGGTTGGCTGATGTCTAAAGTCAATGGAGGCTGAGGGAAGTGAGGGGGGCAAGGGAGGCTTTCCAGCCTAGTTTGGGCCGTGTCCTGGTGGTGCATTTGGTCAGACAGTTGGCCTGTCCGGCCTAGTTTGGGCCGTGTCCTGGTGGTGCATTTGGTCAGACAGTCGGCCTGTCCGGCCTAGTTTGAGCTGCATCTGGGTGGGTATTTGGTCTGACAGGTGGCTGGCCGGCCCTACAGGTGTGGAGCCACCTGTTGGCTGTAGAGGAAGCCTGGGAGAGAGCAGCGCTGCTGGGCTTCAGGCCCGGTGTTGAAGTTAACAGTCTGGAGCTGTCTACTGGAGGTCTGGGCTGTACCCACTGGTCAACCAACAGCTGTCTGACTCTGTATCTACCTACCTGTTTGTTAAAGGACAGACAAAGCCAAGATCCACATCTATTTTTCATACTGGTGAGGAGAATGATGCGGGTTTCAGTTGCTTGTACTGTATTCATTTAATATTTACATGATTCTTTGCCGATGGGGGGGGTATAGTATCTTTAAGCATTTCCATTTGTTTGTGGCTGCAGTCCATCACGGTGTCTTTTTTCATTATCTCTTCGCCTCTCAGCATTGGTTCAGGTTGGCACACAATAAGGATTTAAGCTGTCTGTGTGTTAGAAAACAATTAGAAACCAATTAGCCATCAATTAGAAAAGAGTTTCTCAAATGCTTCAGGTCAATAACATCACAGAGCGATGGAGGGAGAGAGAGGGAGAGTGAGGGAGAGTGAGTGAGTGAGTGAGACATTGTGTTTGAATGTCTCCCTCGCAGCTTTGTTCTCCTTAGTGTTATTAATCATCTTATACGGGTCTGCAGAGGATGACAGACACACACACACACACGCAGACACACATACACACAGGCACACACGCACGCACACACACACGTACACACACACTGACTCACAACAAAGCCACCTGTTCTTCAGAGGAAGCCTTTGTGCAGGTGTTCAAATGTATCTGAAATCAATGGGAGACCAATCACCAGCTCCCGGACACCCACACATAATTGTAGGCATATTTGAAGTGAGTTGGGAGGAACAAAGTCACACCACATTGCATAGGAAATGCAGGCTGCCTCGGTAGACCCAATGTGTACTTTGGAAATATGTGTATTGACTGTTTATAAGATTAAACTGTGGGAGAGAGAGCAAACTGCATGTTGATCTCAAAGGCCGTTGTGTGCAGTGTTATGTCTATATTATAGGAGCATGCATGGTTGCTCACGTGTGTGTGTGTGTGTGTGTGTGTGTGTGTGTGTGTGTGTGTATGTGTGTGTGTGTGTGTGTGTGTGTGTGTGTGTGTGTGTGTGTGTGTATGTGTGTGTGTGTGTGTGTGTGTGTGTGTGTGTGTGTGTGTATGTGTGTATGTGTGTGTGTGTGTGTGTGTATGTGTGTGTGTGTGTGTGTGTGTGTGGTGTGTGTGTGTGTGTGTGTGTGTGTGTGTGTATGTGTGTATGTGTGTGTGTGTGTGTGTGTGTGTGTGTGTGTGTGTATGTGTGTGTGTGTGTGTGTGTGTGTGTGTGTGTGTGTGTGTGTGTGTGTGTGTGTGTGTGTGTGTGTGTGTGTATCACCTGCTTGCTCTGTCGAGATCTTTGACATTTGATTTGTTTTATGTAAATTGTAGCACAGAGAGTCAACACAATGAGACGTTCAACAGCTCAGGAGATGAATGACTCAATTCTTATTGGTTCTACAATTAGATTTTTCTCTCTTTTTTTTGGACAAATGAAGTAAAATTGCTCTGAATTCAAACCATTTGGAATTCAATTATTAAGCCTGTCAACTTCCCCTTGGCCTCAGAGCCTAATGAGTGTCTAGCCTATATCTGAATGCATTACTGTGTTGCTGCCCTAGAAGAGAGGAGCTCAGAATAGGCAAGGGTGGGGTGTCAGGGGGCGGTGGGGGGGTTACGGTTAAAAGCATGCTAATGCACTTCCCTCTCTTTCCTCTGTAGCCCTCCCCTCTTCATTAATATACATATTTAAAAAGAGAACATTATGCAAATCTCCCTGCTCCAGATTAGATTGGAAGCTATGTAATTTGGTCTGAAATATAATTCTGTACACATTAACTCTCCACCTAAGGCAAAACAGTACATTTCGACTTGGTTTAACCTAATTACATTGCAAACATTAAAACTCCATTTGAGTTGGGATTTTATTTTTTCTTGGGGATATGATTTTTTTTTCTCGGGGAACTCTGCATGGCTCATGGTGTGAGGACTCGTCATAGTTAGACTCTACTATTGGTGCAACTGTTTTACAGTCACATGTACAAATCTTTTACTGGAAAACCTCATTGGACTGCTCTGTTACTGAAGCAGAAATAGTAGATGGCTAGTTCCGTGTAGCTGGGTAACAGAGAGATAACGTTTGTGCACCGCAACAAGCCACCTGAAACTACAGTGCACTGTAATCTACCTGCAGTAAACGATGAATGTGTTTGACTAAATATGATACCAGTCCGCTCTTCGGATAATGGAATGACCAAACTAAAGGGGGCCAACGATTGGTCAAATGAGCCGGAGAAAGATATTGAGGTAAAAAAATAAAATAAATAGAAGTCCTTCTCCATCATGGGGAGATTGTGCTGCTCTTCCAAGTTAAACAATATGTAGCTGGGATATAGACATCCTGTCGTAGTTCTTCCTGCCTGGGATTTAACATGCTCCAACCCAAACAATGACTCCACTCATCTGCCAAGTGGTATTAAATACTGTAATTGCCTGCCTGTCAGTGTCCGCCTCCCTCGCAGTTCCTTCGCCGTTCGCTCGCCGTTCCCTCGCCGTTCCCTCGCCCCGTCCTTCCGTTCTCCGCCTGCCATCGGTGAAACAAACACAGGCAGAAAATCCATGAGGAGGTATGAGACGAAGGTATTTTCTCTCAAGCCTGTCAGGTTTTTAAGACCTCCCTTCCCTTCCCTTCTGACAGCAAGTGATCCACTGTAGGGTCTCATTTCCTTGTGTCAATACTGGATTTTTAATAGGCATTTGAGGAGATTTAAGACCATCTACAGCTTCACGTTTGACCGCTACACTTTCTCTATTTGAGGCCTCCTGGCTAAAGAGATTGGATTTTCGCATTGGGAAATAAGCTTAGCAATGGAAAAAGTGTTGATTTGTGATGATATTTAATCTTGAGGACAGTGCTGTGGTGTGATGTACCGCCATTTTAAAACAACAGAGGAGGTTCAATTGACACAGAGACCATGACATCAATCGAGATTTAAACTAGGAGCGGTCCAGCATCGTCCCTCCCCTTTGAATTTTGACGAAAACAAGAACACTCAGTCGTCTAGGCATGTTGAACAGACAGCTAAGAAGAGTTTAGGACGCTGGAAAACCCACGGGTTGAACATGAACAGTATCTATGGCAACTGGAGCCCAGGGTGCATGGTCTCTGTCACAACAGTCCTCCTCAGAGCCTTCTCTGTTTACGCTCAGTCACTTCCCATCAGCCTCTCTGGGGGGGTTGTGTGAGTTCACTCCCACCAGCATTCATCTCACCGTGTTCCTCCTGCTCTGAGAAGCTCTGAGATGTGTGAGAGAGTGTCAAAGTGGTGTTTGATCTCCATACATGCCCCGTGTTGTCACCTCTACCCTGTTACCACTGTCACCCCCTTCATGAAGCTGATGAAGCAAGGTGAAACAGTGGCACGGACGGCCACAGAGAGAGACACAATCTCCCAATCCCCGCGCTCACTGTAGGTGTGTCCTACTTTAACACCGTGGCCTGCATGAAATATGCAATAGACCAGGCCATGAATATTTTACGTATCCTTGAAGACCAAATTGCTTTAAAGTTTGGATGGAGACTCCAACATAAAATGAGGGTGTCTTGCGGCAGGCGCCAAGCTGAGATTCACTCCAGGAATGTGATGTTTGAAACAGGCTTGGGTACCGTGTGTATGCTGCTAAAAGCTTCCTTCTTTAAATTAAGGATTTAGAGGTTTAGCCTAAAAGAACGGGGTGGCGTCACGGAAAGGATGTTGTTCTGCCCAGGCTATAAAATGGATAATCTTTCCATTTTTGAATACCTAGTCTTTGAAGGGCTGTTGGTCTCTCTCTCTCTCTCTCTCTCTCTCTCTCTCTCTCTCTCTCTCTCTCTCTCTCTCTCTCTCTCTCTCTCTCTCTCTCTCTCTCTCTCTCTCTCTCTCTCTCTCTCTCTCTCTCTCTCTCTCTCTCTCTCTCTCTCTCTCTCTCTCTCTCTCTCTCTCTCTCTCTCTCTCGGGGCAGCTGTAGTTGACTGATATGTTCCAATTCGAAGTTCCTCACACAGTGTCCTCAGCTGCCCCTCAATCACTGTCAATGTGAACAGTCTGAAGCCACAACAGTCCCTGCTCCTACACCTCCCTAGCCAATAGCATGTCCTCCTAACTACATCTATGTTATGAACCCTGTTAAGTCTGTGTCAAAGTTTGACAACAGTCTCTGACTGAGATCTGCTCCTCTGACTCATGATAAAATGATAGACAGTCAAAAGGGAGTCGTGGCCTCTCGACAGTGACATCCTTAGCTTCCCGTATGAGGACTATCAGGTTGGAGAGGCGGTGGTAGGTGAATAGGGGGTTCACCTACCATCTCATATGAAAGGAGAAAGAAAGAAAGACGGAGAGAGGAACTGAGAGGAGGGAGAGCAAGGTAAAGAGAGACGAGAGAGAGAGGGAGAGGGAGAGGGAGAGAGAGAGAGAGAAGATTGGGAGAGACAGAGGGAGAGCAAGAGGGTGAGAGAGAGAGAGATCGGGGGAGAGGGAGAAAGATGACGGTTAAATCATAACGATGAATCACCTGAGAGACTTCAAACTCTGTGAAAGTATCTGTCTGATAGATGATGGAGATGACGCCTTCATGAGTCCTGTGGGACCTAGACAACCTCGTCTTGTCAGAGTGGCAGACCTTAACGTCAGCCCTGGATTCATCATGATTATTCACCCTGCCATGTGTCTCACTGTACCCTAAAACAAAATGGCCGATAATCACTGTGCCCAGTTAGGCGGAACTTTTTGTCAACAGCGTTGGTTTGAAAATGTAATGGCGCCCAAGGTGCAGTTTTATAAGGGTTCTCCAGCAAAAATAGCACATATCTGACAACATGATATAAAATAGCTGCTCTGAAGTAAGTTAAGTAGAGCGGTTTTGCTAAATTTCTCCCTACCTGCTCAATGATATGTTGATCATGTTCCAATATTTTTGTTTTTCCTTGAAGTGCTTTCTTTTCTGCTATATTCTCTGGACATTTCACAATAGTCCCTCTCTGGTCTCCCTCCACCGTGTGTACATTAATCCAATGGGGCTTAGTATAATAGGGTGAGTTGTTCCTCAGTGGCCTCACCATCTCAAATACCAGGGAGCAGGGGGGGGACAGGGCCCAGGCAGAAGCCGACAGTGGCCTCTGTTCCTCCACATCAGCCTGCAGCATTTCATTCTCTCGTTATTATTACCTCAGACAGTCCAGTGCCAGAGCACAGAGACAGGCCGGCCTTTTGAAGTTCAACACTAAATCACAGTAGCTCGTCTTCAAAGGGCCCGGCGCTGGCCTCCATCCTCCGCTCTTCTCTGTCCCTGATCAGGTCGCCCCTTTTTCCCTGGTCCGTGATTTCACAGCTTGTGTCACACTGTGTGTCTTCGTAATGCAGACCGGAGATACTGTCATTTACACACAGGCTCCAAGGTCGGGTCGTCAACCTCTTTCATACCTTGTCTGTCTCACCTCATCCTTGGGATTGGTTGGAACTCTCACGTTTTCGATGTCACTATATTGTTATAAACAAGCTACCTCAGGCTGAAGGAACTGTTTGTAGGATTGTTCCGTTTTAGTTGTTGTGTTATTGCTTTACTGGACAATAGATTGTGTATTGTATTACTAGGTAGCTGGACTGCTATTTACCATCATACGATCAGCATTGACCAGCTAAAGTATTTCAAGAAAACATGTCATTGAATATCCTTACGACACACAATTTCACTGCAGTAGCCCACTTTTCTTAAGTGTATGCATAAATATTGTCTACTGTTCGTTCAAAGCTCTCTCAGTGTTTTCCCTCGGGATGAACTGTCAGTGAGTGACTGTCGGTCCCAAAGAAGATCTCTCTCTCTCTCTCTCTCTCTCTCTCTCTCTCTCTGCCTCTCTCTCTCTCTGTCTCTGTCTCTGTCTCTGTCTCTGTCTCTGTCTCTGTCTCTGTCTCTGTCTCTGTCTCTGTCTCTGTCTCTCTCTCTCTCTCTCTCTCTCTCTCTGTCTCTCTCTCTCTCTCTGTCTCTCTCTCTGTCTCTCTCTCTCTCTCTCTCTGTCTCTCTCTCTCTCTGTCTCTCTCTCTGTCTCTCTCTCTCTCTGTCTCTCTCTCTGTCTCTCTCTCTCTTTCTTGGATGGGGGATGAGGACTAGCAGCCAAATCTGTCACGGTGCCCACACTAATGCTGATGCCTGCAGAAATGTTACAGTTTCCCTGTATTGAGGATTTATTGTAATATACTGTCAACACTCCGCTGTTAAATGCGTCCTATAAAAAGTGTTAGGACAGAGGGCCCGTATATAAATGCAATGCACCCTCATGGGAGTAGCTACAAGACCAGTGTTTCTCCCAAAATAATCCTAGTTACCTCGCCATCCCCCATCCTCAAACATCTGGGCTTCCCTTAATGGTCTTATTGAATGGCATTCTTTTACACTGACAAATATTGTTTGAATAGTAAAGTGTTTGATTAATGGCGTTGGCTAGTCGTCGCTGCGGTTCCTAGTCAGCGGGGAAAGAATGGTTTGATTCGAAGAGAAGAGTGCACCGACACAGAGAAGGGTCAAAGTCATTTTCAGTTTCCCCCCAGAAAGATTCAACTGCAGCTCCTCTGAGGTTTTTAGATTAGTAAGTACATGATTTATATTAACCCACTGTTGAGAAATAGTCTGTTGTTTTTGACCAAACACATACTCACTGTTGGATCTCTCTGTTGTTAACCAGTCAGAGTAAGACGATGTGGGTTGGCTAGCGTCTTAACCCGACTGAAACCTGCAGCTGATACACAGCTGGAGTTGGGGGATGGAGGTGTGTGGAGATTGTGTCACCCTAACCCACACACAATGTAAAGCGCTTTGAGGCCTACGGTGAAAACTGTGCCAATAACACAACCCACCATATTCATCATCACTGAATGTATACCATCCCAGCTGGGCAGTGTTGTGGCCCCTGTGGTGCTCCTCAGCAACCAATCACAAAGTAGTGAGGGGGTCTATGTTCGGGGTCTCCCACCCCATCCTAAGTAGGCGTGCCGAGCGGGCAAACATGCAGAGCCCAACAGAATGTAACACCTCCTCAACACAGGGTTAATTAAGCTTCACCTCTCTCCGATTTACGATTTAGCAGGAGAAGGCTCTGGCCATAAGTCATGTCAAACAGGGGGAGGAGAAGAGGGGAAGAGACACGGCTCCAGTACATGTCCGTATTCTTAATCTTAATTAAACACACCCAGCTCTCTTCTCTAACAGGCACACGCTTCATTTTAACCATCCGCTCTTTGGGATGGAGGAGAGAGAGAGGGATGGAGGGATGGAGGAGAGAGAGAGAGAGGGATGGAGGGATGGAGGAGAGAGAGAGAGAGGGATGGAGGGATGGAGGAGAGAGAGAGAGAGGGATGGAGGGATGGAGGAGAGAGAGGGGCATGGAGGGATGGAGGAGGGAGAGAGAGAGGGATGGAGGGATGGAGGAGAGAGAGAGAGAGGGATGGAGGAGAGAGAGAGGGATAGAGGGATGGAGGAGAGAGAGAGAGAGAGGGATGAGGGAGCGAGAGAGGGATGGAGGGATGGAGGAGAGAGAGAGGGATGGAGGGATGGAGGAGAGAGAGAGGGATGGAGGGATGGAGGAGAGAGAGAGAGGGATGGAGGGATGGAGGAGAGAGAGAGAGAGAGGGATGAGGGAGCGAGAGAGGGATGGAGGGATGGAGGAGAGAGAGAGGGATGGAGGGATGGAGGAGAGAGAGAGGGATGGAGGGATGGAGGAGAGAGAGAGAGGGATGGAGGGATGGAGGAGAGAGAGAGGGATGAGGGATGGAGGAGAGAGAGAGGGAGGGATGGAGGGATGGAGGAGAGAGAGAGGGAGGGATGGAGGGATTGAGGAGAGAGAGAGAGGGATGGAGGGATGGAGGAGAGAGAGAGAGGGATGGAGGGATGGAGGAGAGAGAGAGGGATGGAGGGATGGAGGAGAGAGAGAGAGGGATGGAGGGATGGAGCGAGAGAGAGGGGCATGGAGAAAGTGCTGCACAGCACATTGTGGGGCTAAATCTATAAAGGGAATCGCTGAGTCGTCGATTAAAGCTGGTTACTGAGGCAGTTTAGGTGCAACCCTGGACATCCTCCCTCTGTTCCAAGGATGAGGGGAAGGAGGAAGGAGAGGAGGTGGAGTAGGAGCAGGAGGGGGTAGGAGTGAGGAAGGTGGGGTTGGGGGGGGGGCGATAGTTAAAATATAGGTTGCTGCTGGATATTATTTGTCATGTTGTGCAACCTATTGCTGCAATCATCACCATGGATACATGATCTGCAATTTCCTTTGGATCCTAAGGCTCTTCTCTCCCTGGGAAAACAAAGAGGATGAACAAAACTACCTCAAAGTAGCTGCACTTCCTTAAATCCATAACCTGACAAACTAACTTGCAGACTCAATGCTCGGCCATACCTGCTAGCCCTGTGTAAATAGCGCCCCTCACAGACATACTGACTCTGGAAACACTATGTTGTAATGCAGAAGGAGTCGTCAGTCACAGGGGCCATGACAGGGCCAACTTCCTTCTGTGGGATTTTATGGTAATGTGAACTTTTTGCTGGATCCATACTTGGCAAACATTAGAGGAGTCTTAGGGGAAGACATGGCCCATTCTGTTATTGTGTGTTCTCTCACCCCGAGCGATCGCTCAGGCGGCCACACAGCCCCCACGAACACAGTCCCCCCCCCCCCCCCCGGTTGTTTTCCACCAGTGCTACTGTTGTTTGACATGTGGCCACAACTCCCCTCTATGAGCATCTCAAATATTCATCCACATATTTGCATTTAATAACATTTAAACAGAGAGCATTGGTATTCATATGAGTCACGTGTTGGCATTCACAGCACTGCTGTTTGTTTGTGTGGTATGGATGACAGAAATGCTCTCTCTCTCTCTCTCTCTCTCTCTCTCTCTCTCTCTCTCTCTCTCTCTCTCTCTCTCTCTCTCACACACACACACACACACCCACACACACACACTGACCTTCCTTTCTCCTCTGTAAAGTTTTCACAGAATATGCATTCCCTGATGGCCAACAACAATAATATGGCCCAACAGAACAATGCCTTGAAGTGAGCTTTGTATCTTCATAGACAACATTAAACCTAAACCCAATTCAAATCCACTGGCTTTTGTACTGTTTGGAAGTATTTCATCTGAAACACATTAAGAATTCTACTCTACAACATCTTAAAAGAAAGGTCTCTGTAATGCCAGAGCCGTGCCTGAATAATCACGTCAGAATTAATAAGTGGAGATTTGAATGAAGAATAAAGGTGTTGGAGGAGAATATCCTTTTTTGGGGGGGTGACACCAATCCAGGGGCGGGGGGTGACCCACTCACTTACCCACCTAGGAGCCAATACCCTCCCACCTCCTGTCTCTTCTGGTCAATAGACGAAGCCTCCTAAAAAGCGGTGAGAAAGGTAGATGTAAGGCCTGGTCTGACTGGAGCTAAAGGCCACTGGAATGACATTTCACTGCCAATCCACTGATTCATTGGAAGCACAATAGTCTGCCTTGTTCCCAACCCCTGCTGCTCTCTCTCTATTCATATAAAGGTTGATACATTCTTATAATTCCCTCCTCCAAAATGGCTGCCGAACACAATGCAATGCCAGGCATTTGTGCTGTTGTTTGCAGGGGAGACATTGTGCTGGCTTGGTTAGCGGTTGGGCTGGCATTCAGCAGAAATACCGCAACAGATTTTGATATTTTAGCTGTAAGAGTGGAGGTGACATTTTCCCTCATGTAGCAGCCAATGGATTTTTAGAGAGAGAGAGAGAGAGAGAGAGAGAGAGAGAGAGAGAGAGAGAGAGAGAGAGAGAGAGAGAGAGAGAGAGAGAGAGAGAGAGAGAGAGAGAGAGAGAGAGAGAGAGAGAGAGAGAGAGAGAGAGAGAGAGAGAGAGAGAGAGCTCACATTCACAGAATCACATCAGTGTGATTGTCTTTTTCCTGAGGGAACAATCGTTGCCTAGTGCTGTTTTAGAACACTGAATTCATGAGGTGTTTAAAAACATTGTATACAGACACTGTAATGTTTTTTCTCAATCGATAACTGTGTTACTGACAAACAGACACCTGACTGTCAATTGTATTTTGGCATATTATTATTTCCTTAACATTCCACAATTTTTTGGACAATTTGTTTATGCCGCCAAACATCTTCTATCTCCCATCCCAACATACAGTGCCTTCGGAAAGAATTCAGATCCCTTGATTTTTTCCACATTTTGTTAGGTTCCAGCCTAATTTCAAAATGTATTAAAAAAAGATTTTCCCTTATCAAGCTACACACAAAACTCCTCTCAAGCTGTCAGGTTGTGTCACATGTATACGGGTAATCGTCTTGCTAAATTTTCAGATATTATACATTTCTAATTTAGTCAGGAAGTATTTTTTTATTGCAAGTTAAAGCTTGCTGTTAGCTAGCTAGCTAAGGTCAGGTGTATGATCTGTGTAGTAGTATTATTCGTATCTCAGACCATTTGCATTAAGAACTTCTGTATCCTGTGCATGTGACAAATAAACGTAGATTTTTATTTGATATAGTGTGTGTTTACCAGAGATGGTAATGTGAAGAACAACATGACCTACATCAAAGTCAAATTAGGATATAACATTAGGCGAACGAGACAGTGTCCAAGTTCTAAAAATCTCTGGTAGAACACCTTGATTTTATTTCATCACACTCACAACTGTAATAATTTTCTGTAATTATCTCGCCATTAACTTGTAATTTATGATCTTGTTGCAAGTTTATTTTCCTGTAATTAGCTAAAGTTAAGATCTTGTCAGCTATATGATATGGTCATTTTTTGAACTGGCTAGCCAGCTAACTTAATGTTAGCTAGCTAGCTAACAAGTTAGAAACAAACCAAAACATTGTTTAGTTGCTTTTAGTTTCCTGGTTTGCTAGATAGACATATACTAAATACATTTTTAAACGAATGGGTTTATTGGTGTTAAAATACACCAGTTATGCTATTGCTGCTGATGTCATGTAGCCTGTCATTTTTGGGATTTCAGCCTTTAGTCTTGAAATGTTGGGTTGTTTAGTACACAATCGTACTCAATCGTACTCACTCTGTTTAGCAAATGGCCTCAAGAGAGGGGTGGGGCTAAGGCTTAAGAGGGTGTGAACAATGCTGAATGTATGTAGACAAAGAGGAGCTATCCAGTAGGTATACCAAAACATTCAAGTGCCATTTTCTCAAAGCTGGGATTGCACGTTTATCAACTTTCAAAGCAGAATTACTTTCCCATTGTTCCTCAACTGTAGTGTACGATATACCATTTTCTAGCTCTGAGTTTCTACTTTGATCCAATGTAAAAATAAAAAATAAACATAATTTCAAATTGTACAAACCCACCACTCAATGTACCGTAGAACACTGCCAATCCAGTTATGTGACTGTTGCTGTTGAACCAAGGTGTTATGCCTTGGTCAGTAGTGTAGATAGCTAAACTACGTGGGCATGCCTGGACTGGTGAGGAGGCGACTCTGTCCTCGTCCTAGTCTCTTTAACAAGGCGTTCCTCGTGGTGGTGTCAGGGGGAGCAGCAACACAAATACACACAACGTGCTGGAACAGTTTCATCCCACCACAAAGCCTGTTAATGAGTCGATATCTGGGCAAGACAAACAGGCAGTGTTTAGTTTGTTCCGGGGGCTAAACTGTATAGAGGAGGTAGTGGTGGGTGGAGGGGGTGTATATGAGGACAATCAGAATCATGAATAATTAGTCAAACGGGCTGAAGATGGATGAACACAGCCGCCATACATGACCTTCAGAAGAGGTCCAAGGACAGGCAACATGGCATTGTAGCTACAGGAGGTCTTTCATGGTAAAAGGAAACTCTTGTGTTCCTCAGGAACAAAGAGGGAGGCCATTTTATATGAAATATGTGAGGAAAATATGAAATATGAAATACATGATCTCATTTCAGTGTTTCCGTTTATTAAACTGTTTCAACTGTCATTTATTCACCATATAAGGACTTCTGGAACTGTCGCTTTAGATAATAGATGGACAGAAGGTCGATGGGATACACTGCATTATCTAACGAGCTCAGTGATGTCATGGTGAGTGATAGAAAAATATTTTTTAAAGGAAAATGACCACAACTAAAGAGATCCGATTTAAACTGATCCCTTTTTAACAACCCCCTGGTTTGTATTAAGAACAAAAAAATCCATATGTGTGTTTTTGAATAAGATCTCTCCCTGCTACGCCCAGTGTAAGCCAGTGTGCAGTCTAATCTCTTGGATTTTGTCAGTTACTGGGGCTTGTTTGGCTGGAGTTAAGTGAATAGCAGCTCAAGTGCAGCGCATTTAGCCTGAATCCTGCTTTCCAAAGGGTAGGCAGAGTGGGGGGGGGGGGGGGGGGGCTAAGTAGCTTTAGAAAAGGGATTGAGTTTTTTTTTAAAGCTGCGTACAACATGTAGCGAAGGAAAACAAAACAAAAAGTCCACATAAAAGAAAAAGTTCTATTGACTCGCTTACACAGACACATTTGAAATGTTCACCCATTGATGCTTTTTGTCATTCAGACAAATGTACTGTGTGTGTCAGCTCTTAACAGGTGGACAACATTCTTTCTGGGCTTGGATTTTGAATGAGATGAACTACTGTAGTAGGTGTGTTCCTGCGTGTATTTAATGACTAATTAGAACACTGTGGAAGCGAATGTGATCACTGAGGGTTATGAAGACGACAGGTGTATTTTCATTGTCGAGAAGGAACCTGCAAGGAAGCGTTTCATTTAAGTACAGCCATTACCTCTATTGAATATCTAATGAAAACATGTTCAGTACAATTCAATCCCCACTTTGATTCATAATTCTACAGTTACTACCATGGCTTGATGACTTGTCCAGTTTGGGAGCGTGGCTAAAACGCTACTTTACATGCCAGTCTTTTATGAAGCAACTGTAGATGATAGTGCTGTCCTTGGTGATTCTACAACAGCGCTTTTTCACTAAAACAACGGTTCTCCATGGTTATGACACAGGGTGCAATTTTTTTACATACTGCAGGAAATAAGTGTCTCCATATGGATAAAACCCATCAGATCTCAGTTAGACGCAATTACTCTGTTTGCCTTTGATGGACAGGAGGAGAGCGGTAGCATACACATATCTGTGTTACCAACTCTGTTTGCGTTTGATGGACAGGAGGAGAGAGGTAGCATACACATATCTGTGTTACCAACTCTGTTTGCGTTTGATGGACAGGAGGAGAGCGGTAGCATACAAATATCTGTGTTACCAACTCTGTTTGCGTTTGATGGACAGGAGGAGAGAGGTAGCATACAAATATCTGTGTTACCAACTCTGTTTGCGTTTGATGGACAGGAGGAGAGCGGTAGCATACAAATATCTGTGTTACCAACTCTGTTTGCCTTTGATGGACAGGAGGAGAGCGGTAGCATACAAATATCTGTGTTACCAACTCTGTTTGCGTTTGATGGACAGGAGGAGAGAGGTAGCATACAAATATCTGTGTTACCAACTCTGTTTGAAAGTCTATTTCACCTGGAAAGGATCTGAAATGCCAGTGAATGTTCTCCTGGCGCTGACGCCTTATTGGGATCGTCTGGGCTGCGATACAAAATAACAATGACGTTCCTCTCTCAAATCATGGGCCAGCCACAGCTGGAGCCAAGAAATGGTTGTCTATTGTTCGGCTTGCATTGTTGAGAGTCTACGACGAATGACGAAACCTCGACGTGGTCGAACAGTGGATTTCAGCTCAGATTGAAATGAATTTGGTCATGTATGTGCAATCACTACAGTGGCCTGTGAAATCAAAAAGTGTGAAAGCATTGTAATAGTACAAATATTGGACCTGGATGCACTTTAACTTGTGTGGAATCTGTAGGAACACAATATGGTTTTAGTTTTTTTTTTTACAGGCGGAAATGAAAACAACAGTAGAACACGTGGAGGCTCCGATGTTCTATTGTAACTAGCTCATCAGGCACCATATTCACAATAGCACAGATTGACTTAATTGTGTGTGTGTGTGTGTGTGTGTGTGTGTGTGTGTGTGTGTGTGTGTGTGTGTGTGTGTGTGTGTGTGTGTGTGTGTGTGTGTGTGTGTGTGTGTGTGTGTGATGTTTCTGAGGGAACAGAAATTCCCCATCTCACTGAATAATGGATCAGGAGCATCTGGCTGGTTTTCTGGAGTTCCTGATTGATAAAAGAGGGAGGAGAGAGAGAGAGGGGAAGAGAGAAGAGAGAGAGGGAGAGGAGAGAAAGGAGGAGAGTAGAAGAGGGGGAGAGTGGGAGATCCAGAGAGGACACTGAGGGACCAAGAGAGTAGGGAGAGGGAGAGGGAGAGGGAGAGAGAGAGAGAGAGAGAGAGAGAGAGAGAGAGAGAGAGAGAGAGAGAGAGGAAGACAGAGGGGGAATGAGAAGGTAGAGAGAGGGAGAGAGGAAGGATGTGGGGGGCTAAGTGAGCAAGAGGGAGTGAGAGAGAGAGCGACAGAATGACAGAGGGAAGAGGTGAAGTTTTAGAGAGAGGAGCTGTGGGGATTAGGAAGATGCCGTTTTGTCTGTCTCCTCCTTCATCTGAAAATATCAACCATGATGCCATCTCTCTTCTCCTCTCTCCTCTCTCTTCCCAGCCTGCAGGGGAGCAGGCAGCAGCCACATACACAGGAAGCATTTACTCTGTGAGGAACACACTGCTGATACATATAGCCATGAGTAATGCAGATGGTAAATAGCACAGATTGACTGAAGTGTGTGTGTCTGTGTGGGTGTCTGTGCCTGTCTGTTTGTGTGCCTGTGTCTGTGTGCACACGTGTGTGTGCGGGTGTGTTTTGACACTGTTATTGGGTATAACTTTTCACCTCCTGCATCTAAACATCAATCAGCCCTGGCAGGAAGCTAAACAGGAAGATTTAAAAGGTCAAAATAACGGAACGTCTTGAAATATGTCTGAACCCAGAATTAGACAGACAACCATGGAGATGCTGGGCACCAACAAGTCCTGATGTTGATCTGTTACTAGTGCTGAGTCCAACCCACTTGTACATTTACCATCTAACGTCCATGTTTCATTTTGCTCCAGATTCTGTGGGTTGACCGACAGAAGGCGTTGGTTGTGAACGTGTCAGTCTGGCAAAGCAGGCCCATTCTGGTTGTCATGACGCTGGGGTCATAGAAAGCTAAGTAAAAACCAATCAGACATCCACGCTCAGTGGAACACTGTTAATGCAGCCGGAGTGTGTGGGAACACTCGCACAAGTCTGACACACACACACACACACACACACGCAGGGCCTGAGTGCCAACATTAAACCATTCAAACCATGCTCGTCTCACCCCTGCCCTCAATAGCGCGAAGCCCAAGTGAAGGGTACGAACATTACAGATTGGCCTAATGGTGCTGGTGTCAGCTGTACAGGGCTGTAGTCGGCAGCCAAACATGGTAATATATGTGGACGGCTCCTCAGTGCTGATGTGCCATCCCACAAAACATCTCTTAATATTTTCCCCCTCTTTTTTTAGGAATCCACTTCTGTCCTTTTTCATCTATTTTTGCCCTCCTCTATCCTAGCCATGTCCTCTCTCTCTATCTCTCGGGTGGGTGGTGTACAGGTCTAGGGTTGGGGTTGACTCTGACCCTATACATTGGAGGGCCAAGGTATAGTGTAGCCAACAGGGGAAGGGACTGCCTAGTAAACTACCTGATGTGGCAGTGTGGAAGACCAGGAAACATGGGATACATGAGGCTCACACTGGAGCTTGTATATGGTGGCCTGGTGAACTGTCTGGTACTTTGTGGGGGTGTGGGACAAGGGGGGGTCTTGTTTCTAACTTTCTAGGCCCGTTAAAATGTAGTAAAGTTTGTGGTTTTTAATGATGTAGCTATTGGGTCAATAAAGGTATTTTTTTAAGAAATAAAAATCACTCTCTCCCACCATTCCTCCTCGTCTCTATAAAGCTCCCTTTCCATCCCTTTCCTTTCTTTCTGTCCTTCCTTACTTCTACCTCCAATCCTTTTTATACCTAACTGTCATCATTTGCTCTTTGGCTCTGTCAGTGGGGTGTGAGTCTGCACTAAGCAGATGCCAAGCAGTCTACATCCTGGGAGAGGTGTACCTATCACACTGTAACTGGCTTCCAGGCCAGAGGAGAGGAGAGGAGAGGAGAGGAGAGGAGAGGAGAGGAGAGGAGAGGAGAGGAGAGGAGAGGAGAGGAGAGGAGAGGAGAGGAGAGGAGAGGAGAGGAGAGGAGAGGAGAGGAGAGGAGAGGAGAGGAGAGGAGAGGAGAGGAGAGGAGAGGAGAGGAGAGGAGAGGAGAGGAGAGGAGATATCACTCATATAGAATGAGAGAGCACAGAGAAGCCCAGAGTAATATCAGTCTCGAGTCTTAACTCTGACACTGGACATTGTAATGCATTTCTAAGGGTCTGGAAACAGAGGCTCTAGGCCCCGCAGGATTTCAATGGTACTCATCCTTGACAATACCAAGAAACTGATTCATTCATTTTTTTTAAAACAACAACAAAAAATAGATGAGTTTACTCTCCAGTCAAGCACTGACTAAAACTACTCGATTATGAGCCAAATCTGGAAGGCTATGCCGAGGGAAAAGGGAAGCAAAAACAGCAGTTGTTTATTTGTCTCTACAGAGTCCAGCAATTGAGAACAGATTAGCTAGCTCAAATTAGCATGCCTATGATGTTTACGGCCACCTCCTTCTCCTCTTGTTCCTATTCCTTCACCTCATCTTCCTCCTATTCATCCTCCTCCTTTTCCTTCCATTCCCCCTCCTCCTGGTCGTCTTAGAAGCTAGAGGACAACATTCCCCGGTTGAGAACGTCACCATGGTAACGTAGGGCCGTAGTGCATGTTGCCATGCCGTGGATATCCAGTATCATTACAGGACGTTCATGTTGTTTTGGTCTGGTTGAAGTGGAGCTCTAGTGTGGTTCCCCCAGACTGCCTGCCTGCTACCTGTTCAGGTAGAAGAGCAAAGCTGCACTGCCATCTAATGGAATCTCTAATCAGATCAGTCCCTGTTGGACGTGTAATACACTCTCAGTACACTTGAGTGCCTATCCAGGGACTGAGGCTGGGAATAAGCATGATGATGAAATACTTCTGACCCTCTACAACCATGTGATTATTATTTGACCCTGCTGGTCATCTATGAATGTTTGAACATCTCGAAGAACAATCTGGCCTTAAATGGCCATGTTCCCTTAGAATCTCCACCCGGCACAGCCAGAAGAGGACTGAGCACCCCCCAGAGCCTGGTTCCTCTCTAGGTTTCTTCCTAGGATCCTGCCTTGCTAGGGAGTCTTTACGAGGCACCGTGCTTCTACATCTGCATTGCTTGCAGTTTGGGGTTTTATGCCGGGTTTCTTTATAGTACTTTTAGGCTGGGTTTCTGTACAGCAGTTTGTGACACCTGCTGATGTAAAAAGGGCTTTATAAATACATGTGATTGATTGATTGATAATACATCTAGTGTTAACTCATGTTCTGGTGCACATAATGATATATTTCTGTAGCATGAGGTAGGATATCTTAGCATGAGGTATAGCCCTTGAGCCAGAATAAGTGTGATGTATTTCAATATTTATTTAAAGTATCATTTGCAAATAAATTCCACCATACACTCTTAGTGACAGGACAATATATCGACGTTTTGAGGTGCATAATGTAAAAATGAATAATTAAGAGGGACATACATCTACACGGAAGAAAGATATAAAGGAAACATACAACAATTTCAACGATTTTACTGAGTTACTGTTCACTTAAGGAAATCAGTCAATTGAAATGAATTCATTAGGCCCTAATCTATAACTTTCACAAGACCGGGAACGCACATATGCATCTGTTGGTTACCCCAATCCGGAGCATCCCAAACACGCTCAATGAGTGACATGTCTGGTGAGTGTGCAGGCCATGGAAAAACTTCAGATTCCAGGAATAGTGTACAGAGCCTTGCAACATGGAGCCATGCATTATCATGCTGAAACATGGGGTGATGGCGGAGGATAAATGGCACGACAATGGGCCTCAGGATCTCATCGCAGTGTCGGCCTCAGGATCTCGTTGCGGTGTCTCTGGGCGCTCAAACTGCCATCGATAAAACGCAACTGTGTTTGTTGTCTGTAGCTTATTCCTGCCCATACCCTAACCCCACCGCCACCATGGGGCGTTCACAACTTTGACATCAGCAAACACTCCCCCACATGACGCCATACACGCTGTCTGCCATCTGCTCGGTACAATTGAAACCAGGATTCATCTGTGAAGAGCACACTTCTCCAGTATGCCAGTGACCATCCAAGGTGAAGACACCAAACAGCAGTCGTCCTGGTGAGGACGACGAGCACGCAGATGACCTTCCCTGAGACAGTTTCTGACAATTTGTGCAGAGATTTGCCGGTTGTGCAAACCCACAGTTTCATCAGCTGTCCGGGTGGCTGGTGTAGAAGCTGGATGTGGAGGTCCTGGGCTGGCGTGGTTACACGGGGTCAGCAGTGGTGACGCCGGATGGACGTACTGCCAAATTCTCTAAAACAACGTTGGAGGCGGCTTATGGTAGAGAAATTAACATTCAACTCTCTGGAAACAGCTCTGGTGGACCTTCCTGCAGTCAGCATGCCAATTGCACACTCCCTCAAAATTTGAGACACCTGTGGCATTGTGTTGTGTGACAAAGCTGCACATTTTAGAGTTGCCTTTTATTGTCCCCAGCACAAGGTGCAGCTGTGTAATGATCATTCTGTTTAATCAGCTTCTTGATATGCCACACCTGTCAAGTGAATGGATGGAGAAATGCCTACTAACAAGGATGTAAACACATTTGTGCACAACATTTGAGATAAATAAGCTTTTTGTGCATATGAAACATTTCTGGGATCTTTTATTTCAGCTCATGAAACATGGGACCAACACATTACATGTTGCGTTTTCATGTTGCATTCACATGTTGAATTTATATTTTTGTTCAGTGTAGTTGCGGACGAAACAGTGAGGAGTAACAAATATGAAATGAATTTAACATTTGTGTAACTTACACACTTTCATATGCTAGCTGGTCCAATACCATTTACTTGCATTGAATGTGACTGTGCACCTACATGAAGGCTTGGGATCTTATTAGGGGCTAATGCAGTACATCTATACATATGATTACTTCAGGGATCTGCAACAGAAATCAAATCAGGTCCCTGAGCACTCAGGCTTTTAGCTGGTCATTGGAATGCATTAGAAAGATGTTTGGAACTATTTATCATTCAACCGGCCACATCATAGTCATCCTCCAGTAAACTGTGTGTAAGTGATTACTAAGCCTCACGATCTGAGACAAGGACACAAACACTGGGAGGGAGAAAACACCAATCTCTTGGTGCGTTAAAGGAAAGAAAAGAAACGAAAAGCAACAGGGGAGAGAAAGACATTGTTTTGCTGTCCTTGGGAACTTATTGTGCACTAAAGGGTATCATGACTATCAGAATATCTGAATATAGGGCTGCATAAGAGATACTGTAATGAAATAGTTCTCTCTGACCTCAAAGAGGGGTCAAGAAATACCCTGTCTCTCATTAATAAATATTTGTCAGTTGCATTTTTTTTTTAAATGAGGGGATGTGTCGTCGATTTTTTATCAAGAACACACACACACACACACACACATGCACGCGCACACACACACACACACACACACACAGAGACTTCCTCACAGATGAACAAGGACACCCAGGCAACTCTCCAACCCCACTTAATATCACTCTTAAGAGTGTTCACTCGTGGACAATAATTCTGGCAAAGGTTTCCCAATTAACTTCCCATTTATCCTGTACAATACCCCCTCTTAGGGGCAGGGAGAAGGCCATCTCATATCTCATGTAGCAATGCTACTGAGGTATAACCCTGACCTGTTCACCAGACGTGCTACCTTGTCCCGGACCTGCTGTTTTCGTCTCTCTCTCTCTACCGGACCTGCTGTCTCTAACTCTGAATGATTGGCTATGAAAAGCCAACTGACATTTACTCCTGAGGTGCTGACCAGTTGCACCCTCTACAACCACTGTGATTATTATTATTTGACCCTGCTGGTCATCTATTAATGTTTGAACATCTTGGCCATGTTCTGTTATAATCTCCACCTGGTACAGCCAGAAGAGGACTGGCCACCCCTCAGAGCCTGGTTCCGCTCTAGGTTTCTTCCTAGGTTCCTGCCATTCTAGGGAGTTTTTCCTAGCCACCGTGCTTCTAAACCTGCATTGCTTGCTGTTTGGGGTTTTAGGCTGGGTTTCTGTAAAAATGACTTGATAAATAAATGTGATTGATTGATTGATGTTTAAAGAATATTTAAGCATGTCATTGTTGGAGGTAAATAAGAACCAATGGAATCTGTCCACGTTCCTTTCAGAAGCATTCAGGCATACCCAAGGTAATCACAGTTTAACTTTCTCTCCAAACTGTATCGTGATGCTTTAACAAATTTAATCAAACACGTTGGGAGCCAGCAGTAATAGAAATTCTCTCACACGCCTGCCTCTCAATAAACAAATATGAATAGTCTGTTTTCATTCTGATTATTTCACTTTTCTTAGTCCCAATCAAAAGGGAAATATGGAGCATATTTGAAATGACAAAACAGATGTTTACCAAAGGCTCTGGCATATCAGTATCAGTCAGTCTCTGGTGTCGAGGTTAATAAGTCTCTGGCTTTCTTCCTCAAATAGGGAATCAACCATTGTCATTTGCCAACAATGGAAAATGAAACTCATCCACAGGTGGGCCAGTACATCTATAACCAAGCAAACAAATAGAAAGTGGAAAGAGACGCCGGATTCATTGGACTGCTCAACGGAGCACCAGATCATTGTCTTTTATGACACACCAAGGAGGAGTCACAATATAAAGACATGAATAATGTATCGTTGAGATTTCAAATGATTTTAACCCAGAGAATATTGAAGCTATACACTCACAGCAATAGAAGACTGGAAACAAATTAAAAGCTACCGGCCTCATTCATCCACACAGTCAGCAACACAGTGGAGTGGAACGCATGGTATTAACTCACTACCCTGGATCTAGGCTAAATGAGAAAGGGCCCAGCGCTGGGGGTGCAATGGGCTGCTACCAAACTTCAGTCACTGTCTCCAGGTTTCACTCGCTAACAAACAGGACGCTCTCCAGGGAAGGCTAAGATGTTTTCCTTTTTTGGGGGGTTGAAAGGAAGGGAGAAAGAGAGGGAACGAGAGAGGCGGGATGCATGTTTATCACCCGGAGAAGGTGTTTTTTTTTCTTCTCTTTTTCAATCTTTATTCTCTTTCCCTCTCTCTCTTTCTCTTCGTCACTTATAGTGACAGAATGGGGACGGTTAGTTTCTCCTCTGGTGAAACCAAAGAAGAGGTTCATATTAGTTTTTTTATTGGTTTAACAGGCCAGCTTTTCTCAGCTCAGAGTAGGTAAAGTAAGGCCTCTCATTTGATGACATTTTGTAAAAAGTCTAAGTCTAGACACAAGCTATTTTGAAACATAACTTTACCTGCATCCAGCTCATCAGGTAACCTTAAACAAAGGTCCTTCATCTAAACCCATCCACCCCAAGCTGCTGTACTTTAGCAGCTGTTAGGGCCTGTGGCTAGGATAGAGGAGACAGACGTGGTGGTGTGCTATGGATATAGATGGGCCTCCTGCTCAGCGACAGCTACAGACACACAGCCATCTGTGGTGACAGGTCCAGGTGTGACTAGAGTGACGGCAGCAGCATTGACAGGTCCAGGTGTGACTAGAGTGGTAGCGGAGGAACCATAATGCACTCGCTCTCTCTGACAGACAGACACGCAGCAGAGGGAGGGACAAGAGGAGACACTACAGGGTATTTTCCCCCCGAGTGAGCATGAAATAATGGGAAAACTTCCTCAAAGCGCACTCACTCAAGTTATCAAATGACATTATCCGCTCTCACTTGAACAAAGTAGCTGTGGAAATTAGTTTCAAGTTTTATTAGTCGTACGTAAAAGATACAAATGATATAGACCGTTTAATGAAATGCGTACTTCTAAGTTCCTGCTCTGTAGAGAGTGCAAAGAATCAATTCCCCCTTTTGTGGAGTACGGTGACTTCGTAAATGTAACTGCTAGTTTGTGGATCATTTGTTGATCATCTGTCAATGACGGATTTTTCATTGATTGTTTGTTTGAGAGAGAGCGAGAGGAGAGAGAGAGAGAGGGAGAGGGTGAAAGAGAGTGAGAGAGAGAGAGAGAGAGGAAGGAGAGAGAGAGAGAAGAAGGAGAGAAGAGAGAGAGAGAGAGAGAGAAGAAGGAGAGAGAGAGAGAGCGGGAGGGGTGAAAGAGAGAGAGAGAGAGGAAGGAGAGAGAGAGAGAGAGAGAGAGAGGGGGGGAGGGTGAAAGAGAGAGAGAGAGGAAGAGAGAGAGAGGAGAGAGAGAAGAGAGGAGGGAGGTGTGAAGGAGAGAGAGAGCGGAGGGGTGAAAGAGAGGAGAGAGAGCGGGAGGGGTGAA